>NC_142349.1:68009782-68170615 GCF_059441175.1 Urocampus carinirostris | reverse complement strand
TGTCTAATCTTTGATATCGACTCATTTAAATACTTATTGATGTTATGGTACCAGTTTTAGTAATATCGTTGGTATCTTGGAATGCGTAGGAATGTATTTAAGTATACAGACGCTGCCCTACTTACGAACAAATTAAACTTACGAACGATCGTCCGGAACCTAATTTGTATGTAAGTTGCTTCAATGCTATATTTTGTATGTTTAAGGTTTATATAAGTATGTTTAAGGCTTGTGTAAGTAACTTGTATTGTTTTGTGACTCACTTAAAAATGTAAGTGTCACGTTTGACCCCGATCTGTCCTTCAAAACACATGTGAAGAAAATTACTAGAACCGCTTTCTTCCACCTTCGTAACATTGTTAAAATTCGTCCTGTACTGTCTCAGTTGGATGTGGAGATTATAATTCACGCGTTTGTTACCTCCCGTCTCGATTACTGTAATGCATTACTCTCCGGTCTTCCGATGACCAGACTCAAGAGTCTTCAGCTGGTACAAAATGCCGCAGCGAGGCTTTTAACTAGGACAAAAAAGTCCGATCACATCACCCCAATTTTGGCTAACTTGCATTGGCTCCCTGTTAGCCTAAGATGTGATTTCAAGGTTCTCTTATTATTATACAAAATCATACATGGGCTTTCCCCCTCATATCTTTCAGATCTGATTTCCCCCTATGTTCCGGCCCGAAGCCTTCGTTCTGAGAGTGCCGGTCTTCTGGTGATCCCAAGAGCCAAGAAGTGTTCCGCAGGTTCGAGAGCGTTCTCCATCCGGGCACCAGTGTTGTGGAATGCTCTTCCCCCTGAGATCCGATCTGCAACCTCAGTGGAAATGTTTAAATCTAAGCTTAAAACTCACTTCTACTCTATAGCATATGAATAACCTAAACTGCTTATGTGTAATAACCTGTGAAGCCCTTTGAGACTCTTTGTGATTAAGGGCTATACAAATAAAAATCACTTGACTTGACTAATAAAAAATTTCATAAAATAATAAGCATTATAAAGCTAAATAAAGTTAAGTTGAACTTACTTTTGAAAGATAAGCTTCAAGAGTTAGGCGACTTCCTTCTTTGTGGTGAACCCTTTTCTCAACCGCATCAAGCTTTCTTATTCCACTTCCATTTCACATAAAAATGCTCACCTCTTCTTTACACTTTACACCAACCCTATCGAATGGATGCACGAGATATAAATGATAAAAATGTCAAAGTTCTTAGCGCGTTGGAGATACAGTACAGAATGTTTACACACAAACTAGGAAGAGGAAGCGGAGTTCTTCTTCGGGGTGGATGCCGGGTGACTTCTCACAGCACAACCATATACCGGTAGCGTCGGAAAGAAGCACTACAGTACTGTCCTGTACTCGGATAAAGGTGCACACGATACAAGATCTGATTTACAGTAATGTCCGGATATTTTTCCACATTCCGAAAAAACATTTTTAATGTATCTACTGTTTTTTGTAAGTCGAATGGTTGTAAGTAGGGGAGCGTCTGTACACCTTTACTTTGTATGGGAAAACTCGAACAAGTATCAAAGTGGTAAAACAAAAAAAAAAGTACCCAACTCTCTTTAGAGGACTCAGTGTGCAAAACAGGCTCGTTTTTAAAATTGTTTTGCCTGCAAATCAAAGCCTGACAGGCTTCTTATGCGCCATCAAATTCTGCCTAATGAAGCTGGCGGGTTTAAGTGCTCAGCTGACATCTTCTTGTGCATTTCTGTCCTTTCATAACTCACTCTCTTTACCAGACTCGTCTATTAACGGCGTAAGTCTCCGGGTTACGGCCCATTTGTTCATTACCCCCTACCAGCCTAAGGTGTTGATGACTCCGTACGTGTTTATATTTTACGCCTTTACGATGCTTCATAAATCCGGATGCCCCGCTATGAACGCAAAATGTAAACCAATATTATCCCCGATGTGATTTGCCGACATGTTTTCCATTATTTCCGCTGTCACATTCATTAAGGACGCCGGCAGAGGCGGTGACGGGTAATTTCAAACTCAAAACCCGGCGCTAGGCGCTCGGGCGGAGCAGACAAAAGAACTCAACGAGAGAAGGCTTTCGAGCATTTCCAAACTTGATGGACGCAAATGACATGGCGCTCCGAATTCCCTTTTGTGTGCCTTAATTGGAATGATAATGGAGCTTTTTCCTTTTTATGAGCGTTGTGTGCCACGCTTTCTTCAAGTGGGGACTTGAGTTATTCTGAATGGATATTAGCGAAAGCACTTGGCTTAATGCCTCCCTGCGGAAACTGTACAAAGAAAAGGGCGAAAACTTCCCGGACCACCGCGACTCACACCTGACGATCAGATTTTTTTTTTCTGCAACCTCAATGGAAGTTTTGAAATCGAGGCTTAAGACACACTTCTATTCCAAAGCTTATGATTGATGCCCACCTCATATTCTATATTGTCTTGTCTTTTTCCGGCTGCCTGCCTGGTGGTGATCCGAAGGAGTCAGCGGAACAGCGTTTGACCTGAAGCATGTGAACGCCTGCATGGACCAGCTGGCACAGATGGGAAACTGCGTCGTGGACTTTCTGGACTAGTTTACAGGCTGGGGGCGTCGCTGCTGTCGTGCACTTTCCGGACAAATTTTCAACATGTTACCTAGTGTTTACTATGTTTGTGTACTGTAATGCTAAATGTAATTCACCCTGGTCATCCTGAAAAGGGGATACCACTTGTGAGGTCCCTTCTCAAGGTTTCTCTTTTTCCTCACGCTGAGGTTTTGAGTTGTTCCTTGCCCGCATGTTGGTTTAAGATCAGGTCATTGTGTCATTGTAATCCTGTGCAGTCCTTTGAGACATTTTTGTGATTAAAGGCTATATAAATAAATTTGATTTGATTTGATTAGAAAGACAGAGAGAAAGAAAGACAGAAAGAGAGAGACAGACAGAGAGAAAGACAGAAAAAGAGAACGAGAGACAGAAAGAGAGACAAAGAGAAAGAGAGACAGACAGAGAGACAGACAGAGAGACAGACAGACAGAGAGACAGACATAGAGACAGACAGAGAGACAGATAGATAGACAGAGAGACAGATAGATACTTTATTCATTCCCGTAGGGAAATTCACACTTCCAGCAGTATACTTGTGTTAAAAAAATAAAAGATATAGAATAAAAATAAATACCCAATATAACGTGTTAAAAAGGGCAGAGCGCGAACTCAGTAGTTAGCGAAGATTCGCTAAAGTAACTTTTTTACACCAACATGGATATTTATTTAAAAAAATGAAAAAAACAGTGGTTCTCAAATAGTGGGGCTCCCGGTTGAGGGTGGCATCATCATCGGATGTGATGGCTGCAAGCTACTACGGTTTTATAGTTTTTGGTATCTTGTTTCAGACAGATAGACGCTCCCCTACTTACGAAGGACATAGGTTTCGGACGATAATTCGTAAGTTGGATTTGTTCGTAGGTTGCTTCAGTGCTATATTTTATATGTTTAAGGTTTATATAAGTATGTTTAAGGCTTGTATAAGTAACCTGTATTGAGGTGTACTAAAAAATAATCATCATTTCATAAAATAATATGCTCTATAAAGAAAAATAAAGTTGAGTTTAACTGACTTTTGGAAGATAAGCTTCAAGACGTCCGTGGTAAAAAGTGGCCGAAAAAAAGCGATCCAACCATTTTCTCAACCGCATCAAAGCTTTCTTATTCCACTTTCATTTCAAAGGCTCGCCTCTTCTTTTCACTTCACACCAACCATATTGAATGGATGCACGAGATATTAAACAATACAAATGTCTTCTTAGCGGGCTGGAGATACAGTATAGTATGTTTACACCTGAACTAGAAAGAGGAAGCTGGATTTCTTCTTCTGGGTGGATGCTGGGTGAGCTCTCACAGCGCCACCGCCGGTAGTGACGAAAATTAGCACTACAGTACTGTCCTGTACTCGGAAAAAGGTGCACACAATACAAAATCTAACTTACAACAATGTAAAAGTACTAGTAAAAGTAGTAAAAGTATTTTTCAACATCCCGAAAAAAATGTTCGCATCTACCGTAACTCAAATGTTTGTAAGTAGGGGAGGGTCTGTATTTTTAAATGGTCAACGTATAATCAATGAAGTATTTTAGTGACTGGTGACATCATACAGACACTGTGTCAGTACGTGTCTTGGACAGGTATTTACTTTTTATCAGTCAATATTAAGGGGTTAATTAAGTTTTACAGACCTGCCTGTTTTGTTGCCGTTCCTACCTTAGCGCCTTATAGTACGGTGCGCCTTATGTATGGAAAATATATGACAAAAGACTTAATATATGACTTAAAGTGCAGAAAAGAGTGTAATTTCCCATTTCAGTACCATATGGTTTTGCAAGGTTTGTAAAATATATATATATTTATATATATAGTTTAAGGATTTCTATTTTATTATTGAATTTATGAATGCACTTTACTTATTTTTTTTGGTAACAGTTAATAAAGCTATTATTTGTTGTAATTTAGTCCGTATTTATTCATTTTAATTTTCTCTTATATTTTAACAAAGATTCACTGTTATGCAGTGGTGTACTTAAAACATTTTATAGAAAAATTATACTCGGTGCTGTGGGGGTGGAGGGGTCTTTAGGCTTTTTTCAGGGGGAATGAGAGGATTTCTTCTTCCAAAGGTGGTGTGACCGAAAATAATCGAGAAGCACTAGTCTACATGGAGTGGATAAAAACAATCCTTATGTAACGTAAAGCTTTTGTTGGTGCTTAATAGAACATTCTTTATAAAAAATGGATTGTTTTTGTTTATTTTAATTACTAATTATATATCTATATGTGTATGCATTTTGTAGGTAATAGGAATGAGTGGAGAGGTTTTGTAAAAGGATAGCGGGATGTTTGTACGCGATCTAAGCGATGGGCAGGGCACTTATATGATGCGGCAGGGGTAAACCAGTGAAAGATTTTGTGTGTGTTTTTTGCTATTTTTTCCCCTTTTTTATTTTCCATGTTATTGTATGTGTTTGTCTTGCTGTCAGTCACCCCTCTCAAGGGATATGACCAAGGTAGATTGATCGATAGATAGATCGATAGATATGCATCAGTACTGCCATTCTAGACAACATGATAATTTAAGCTATAAAAAACATGGAACTGGTGCAAGGAATTCTTTTTCTATATATTTTTGACAAACGTGTGCCTCAAAAATGCGCTTTGGCTCGAAAAATGTTGAGAAACACTGCACTCAACTCAATTTTCTGCCAATTTAATATGAATTTATTGCATTGAGGTTTTATTGTAATAAATCAAAATTACCGTCTGGATTATCTGATTTTCAGGGGGTTTACGTTGGCTAAATAAATGAACAAAAATCTGTTGTTTCTGGGTAGTAGCCGTAAGTGGTTTGTTCCTGAGAGTCTGGAGGCGGTTATGTTCCATTAAGTGGATCCAAAACACACACATACGGCCACGCACACTTCCTTTTTACGCGTCGCATGAAATTTTAAAGAAGATAAACAGCCAAGACGTGTCGCTCTTTAAACCATTAAGCCAACCTGCTGTGTCTGGCGTATTTTCTCTCTTCTCATGGACATTGTTTCTGCATCCGCCCGACTTAACAAAGCCCCCCCAGCCGCGACCGCTCAATTCGGGCTTTCGTCCAATGAGAGGAGACCCGCGCTAACCCGGTCAAAATAACGTAGCCCGGCGAGCAAACAGCCATCGGAGAGGGAATCAATCTGTGGGAAAGGCGGCGGTATTACTTCCCAAACCGTGGGGCTTGGTTAAGATCAATTTGTGTGTGTTTCTGCATTGTGTGTAGTTGCCTTGTGTAGGCGTGCACAAGGGTGGCGGGCGGCCGTGAGTCAACATTGACTCGCCACCGCAGTCAAGAAGAGAGAGATTGTGCTTTCAATAGTTGAAAGGCCAAAGGAAGACTTTATATATGGTCTGTTGTCATAGCCTCGTACCAGTGTCTGATATTTTATATGACTTGGCATTGAAAGCCAAAACCTCAGCCCCAGAAGAAAGATTCAAAAGAAGCTAACAACATTTATGACGCAACAAAACGTTAACGTACATTTAAAGCATCGTGGAAAGAGGAGTTCACGTGGCTTGTAGCAGACAACACACAACAAAACGTAAACGTACATTTAAAGCATCGTGGAAAGAGGAGTTCACGTGGCTTGTAGCAGACAACGCAGGTCAAATATTGCATGAATGAAGATGAGTAAATACAGGTACATACTGATGGCAGATGGATAACAGCTATGTCATATACATGCAAAGAATGTTATAAGTAGATTTATAATGAACTTAATTTGTTGTACAGTTATATATTCCGATTATCAATCCTTAATACTTTGCAACGGTATTTGTATTTTTTTTTGCGATTAGTTGTCTTTTTGTGTTTCAAGTTGTGAAAAATGGGACAAGCAACTTTATGGCTGGGCAGACAACTTTTCAGAATTGTCTGCCCTGGTGTCCTGTAACTTTTTGTCATGAGTTTCAGACACCGTTTTAAGTCTTATAAAAGAATATAATAATAATGTTTTATATATATGTACTGTATATAAATGCAAAGTTAACAGACATAACGTTCAGACTTCAAATTATATTAATGATTGCAAACGCCATGGTATGTATTTGTGCAACGAATCTGTCAGTCAGCCCCTCACCATGTTGGCACTCTCACTGACTTGGTTGTTGCAGTGTATGCCCCGCTCCGCCTGCACATTGTTTAGATGGCTAGTGTAAAATATGACATTGGTTGGTTTCTCAGCGACCAGAAAAAGATTTGGCACTGAGCGTTCCTTGGGACTAATGGTCGAAACCAATGGGCGGAACTAATGTGCCTGTGTTAGGAGTTGACCGGGTACATTAAGGGTGACGCCCATTCCAGGATAAAGTATGTCGTGAGATGTCGATGAGTTTGGATGTATAATTAAAGCAGTATGAAAAGAGTCTTAGTCATGCAGACAATGTATAGAACATTGTTCCAGGGAGAAAACCTGCCCAGTAGCTTTTTGTACTGCTGGTGTTTTTAACAACTAACTAAATTGTGGCGCTGCCATTGCAATCAAGGCCCAGCAGCGACTCCATTTCCTGAGAGTGCTCAGGAAAAATCATCTGAAACAGCAGCCGCTGGTGTCCTTTTACAAAGCCACAGTGGAGAGCATTCTAACATACTGTATTACGGTGTGGCATGCTTTGTGCACGGCAGCAGACAGGAAAACACTACAAAGGGTCATCAACACAGCCCAGAGAATCGTGGGTTCCTCTCTACCCAGTCTGGAGGACATTGCCTGCTCTCGCTACCTCAGCAGAGCAGAAAATATCATCAAGGACTTTTCTCACCCTGGCCACCACCTCTTTGACCCGCTGCCTTCCGGCAGGCGCTACAGGTCACACAAAACAAAAACAAACAGACTCAGAGATAGTTTCTTCCCCAGAGCCATCACCACGCTTTACACACACCGCACAAAAAAAAGTAGATCATATTTAGTTAATTGTGTATTTCTCTGTGTTCTATGTTACAAATAATCCTGATGAAATTAACCCGCATTTTAACTTGTTTTTTCTCATTTGTATTTACTATTTTTCCATTTCGAATGTATGGGTAATCATTAAAATACACACACATAGTCTGATTTTAATACAGAAATATACTTGTTATTTCTCGTTGTATGTATGGAAAGACGTGATTGTGACGTCATTGATAACTTCCACGCTCGGTGAACTTTGAGTAAAACTCATTCGCTGTCTGAAAACGGGGTGAGAGAAGTCTTGGTACCGCCTGAAACGGGAGATACCACCTTGGCTCTGCATTTGCATTCCTGCCTGATCGCTCTAGCCATTAGCGTGTCAATATTTGAATAGCTCTAACAATATTGTGTAAATTATAACCTTTATCTTCTTTGTTCCTTTATCTTCTTCGTTTTCCTTTATCCTCACGGTAAAATGTGAACCTGGAGTGCCACGCCCAATTTGATTGTCACAATATGTTCAACCCATTTTGTAACAATGACAACAAAGGTATATTTGATTCTATCTATTCTATTTTATTCTATTGGTCCAAGCTTACCTCATACTGAGTGATGACCCCGAAGGTGTGCACCGGCTCCCGCCACGTCACCAGGATCTTCTCCTCGTAGGCGCTGCCTTGGACCGACTCCAAAGGGACGGCACCGGGCACTGCGGGGTACACCGTACGGGGCCACAGATTAGTGACACCCATGAATAAGAGTGGCGTGCCGTCGCCGTGATTTATCTCCTCGCCGCCAATCACCCAAAGAGCTTTTCAAGGGCGTCCATTACACAAATGGCCGGCAGCCAAAGTCAAAGATATTTTAATGGGAATATTTCAAGTCGTTGACAATAACGACATGTCGGACTGCGGAGATGAGTGGCGTGCGGGGCGCGTAAATCTGGAGGGCGTGCGTCACCTCTGACGGGATGTTGACGGAGGTGCGCGGCTTTTTTATCTAGCCACAAATTTTAAGACAACAGGTCCATAAATGGCTTTTATTTTGATTTTTAGGGAAGTTGTGAGTGCCGTTTCTATTCGAAAATTGAAGGTGGTGTGGCTTCCAGCATTTGGCATTGAATGACCACAATATCAATCACTGGACCTGCACAGAGGAGTATAAACAGGGTTGGGTAGGGTTACTTTAACTGGATTACTTTCAATTACTTTTGGATTACTCCAATACCAAATATGCTAATAAAAGACAAAAGAAAAACTAAATATGAATAAAATGATGACTCATAACACGTGGTAAGCTTTCTCTCCTGGCTTTGATCTCTTGGCTCTCTGGCAAAACTAACATAAAATGCGACAGAAACAAAATGAAAATAAATCCAAACAGCTTGCCGTTTTGCTGTTCCATGTATTCCGTTAATCCCCAAGCCTGCACAAAATTGAGTCATTTTAGGTGGCGCTACAAAGTATTACCTCAATGGGGCTGAATCATTTTGCACACCCACTTTTTTCGTTTTTTATTTGTTAAAAAAGTTTAAAATATCCAATAAAGTGTGTTCCACTTCATGATTGTGTCCCACTTATTGTTGATTGTTCACAAGAAATGACAGGTTTTTTTTTCTTGTTTGAAGTCTGAAATGTGGCAAAAGGTCACAAATTTCAAGGGGGCCAAACAGTTTCGCAAGCCACTGTAGCTTTTACGCAATATAAGCATTAAGCATGAAGTGTAGACACGAAGTGTAGCAGCAAGTGTAGGTAGGTAGGTAGGTAAGTAGGTAGGTAGGTAGGGAGGCTAGGTAGGTAGGTAGATACGGTAGAAAGATAGATACGGTAGATAGATAGATAGATACGGTAAAAAGATAGATAGATAGATAGATAGATATAGATAGATAAAACCTCGTGTAGAACGCAAACCGAAACTCTTAGTTATTCTAGTTAAGATGAGGGAGGTAGGTACGGTAGGTAGGTACAGTAGGTAGGTAGATACGGTAAATAGATAGATAGATAGATAAAACCTCATGTAGGACGCAAACCGAAACTCTTAGTTATTCTAGTTAAGATGAGGGAGGTAGGTAGGTAGGTAGATACGGTAGATAGATAGATAGATAGATAGATAGATAGATCGATAGATAGATCGATACATAGATAGATGATCGATAGATAGATAGATAGATAGATAGATAGATGAAACCTCGTGGAGAACGCAAACCGAAACTCTTATTATTAATTGTTATTCTAGTTAAAAAAATACAGTAACTTATTCATTTAAGTGTTCATTTACATGGCATATTTTGTAGGTATTTTCTATCTTTGCATTTATTTCTACATATGGCAGCGTGAGGCGTCCGTAACGGCCAATTAAAAAACATCAGTGGTACCCAGTTGTATATAAGTGCGAAGTCATAGATCCGAACAGGTCTACGGACTTCAGCGCTTACCGTCTTCATCCGTCTGCACCACCAGCTCGCCGCTTTCCTTGACGCCTTCGGGGTTACTGAGCACCAGCTTGACGCTCAGGTTGGTGTAGGGCGTCAGGTTGTGGATGGTGTGCTGCGGGTCCCGGGCCTGCGCCTCGTAGCAAACCTCCTCCCGGGTCTCGTCTTTGCCGGCAACCCGCGATCGGTACTGGGCCGTCAGGTTGTAGCTGTGGCACCGGGTCACGTTATAGCCCAGCGGCTCCCAGCGTATCGTCACCTGCCGGGATTGGACGTCCAGGACCTCCAGACGGCGAGGTCCGTGCATGGGCTCTGAAGGGAAAAGAGGGAGGATGAGCAGGGGTCGGGAGGGTTACTCTAAAAATGGAATACCATGCAGTTACTAGTTACCTGTTGGAAATGTAATCGGAATACCATAATATTGCAGTAATGTAACTAGATTACTTGCACAATATACACAAAAATACAGAATTTTGTCTAAGATCTATTATCTATGTATCCACCCTGGTCATATCCCTCGAGAGGGGTGACCGACAGCAACATTTTTGGACCATGGCCAAACCAAATGTCCAAAGACCCAAACAAGTTAAGCACCTCGGCACCCAAGTCGGTCATGCTTTCGTCCCTCTAGATCACAGGTGTCAAACTGGCGGCCCGCGGGCCAAATCAGGCCCGCTAAGGGATTGAATCCGGCCCGCGAGACAACACTCAGAGAAGCGCAAGAGAAAAACAAGCTGCGGGTTGAAATATGTCAACTTGGTGTTGCCAGAGCCAGGTGCCTCTCACAAAGACACTGGTATTTATTTCTCTCTCTCTGGCTTTCTTTTCCACCCCTTTTCTCCCACTCTGTCTCTTTCACTCTCTGTGTCTCTCTTTTTCTCTTCCTTTGTTGTCTTTGTCTCTTTATCTGTGTCTTTTAACCTCTTTTACTCTAACTTCCTTTTTTCCTTTTCTCTCTTCATACCCTTCACGCTTTTTCTCTTTTCTCTCCTTCTGTCTTTCTATTTCTCTTTGGATTTCTTTCTTCCTCTCCCTTTCTTTTCCCCCTCTCTCACGACTTTTTATCTTTTGTTTCTCCCTCTCTCTCCCTCTCTCTCTCTTTCTTTTTTTTTTTTTTTGTCCCGCCCTCTCTCCTTTTCCCTCCCTCTTTCCCTTATTTCTTTATCGCTTTTTCTTTCTCTTTAATCTACTAGTCCGGCCCCCGACAGAATGTTCGTTCTATCGTGTGGCCCCCGAGTTAAAATGAGTTTGACACCCCTGCTCTAGATGAAACGGGACACGAGAATGCGGCCATGTCACTCGGGTCAGGGTGACACAACACACTCTTCTGTTCAATAGCAGGGCCCAACAGCTTTCACTGGTTTACCCCTGCCGCATCATACGGGTGCCCTGCCCATCCCTTAGAACGCGTCCAAACATCCCACTATCCTTTTACAACACCTCTTTACTCATTCCTATCACCAACAACAATATAACCTTGAAAAAGAATAGGAAGAAACCAGGGTTGGGTAGTTGCTTGTGGTCTTACAAAAAGATGCTTACATTTCAACCACGTAGTCTAGTTTATTAAGCCAAAATAAAAGGTTCTTTTACATATGATGGAGAAGATACACTCTATTTTAGTTCACATAAAGATCACATTTAGAACCAAATATTGTTTTTCAACGCACCAAGTCAAGTCGAGTCAGGTTTATTTGTATAGGCCTTAATTAAAAAGGGCTGCACAGACCACAGACTATTATGACACCATCCCCTGATCTAAAACCTACATGAGGGCAAAGGAAAACTCAAAACCTCAACATGAGGTAAATGGAAGAGAAAAAAGAGAAAGAGAAACAAAGAGAGAAACAGAATTTCCTAAAAAAAATCAGAGCGCCCCATCGCAAACGATTTTCGGAACTGGTTCGCGGGCTTCTCGGGTGTCCTTCGAGGGCTACATGGACATTTTGTTGGAAAACCCTAGTTTAGCAGTTAGCATGGCTCATCCAACCTGTACTAAGTTTACATGATTAACGGCAACTAAATTTCATTTTCATGTTGCATAAAGAAATTCAGAAAAGAAGGAAGTATAAGAGGAGAAAATGAAAAAAGACCGGTTTGTGGTTATCCCTTCAATCAGTATTAACCAAAATTCAAAATTTGAGTAAGAAAATGAATTATTCTACTTAATTATATTTGCATGTATTTTTTCTTTCTACAGTGAACGTCCAAGCGACTTCACTTTTGAACTTTTTTTATAATAAACTTCATTCATGTCGAGCAACTCAGGATCTCGCAACAAAATGTTAATCAACAATATATATGATATAAGGAAACACATGTACAATATAACATGTTAAACTACATAAATAAACACGTTTGGAAAAAAAAATATGGTGTAAGATTATTTTGTATTTTGTAAGGGAAAATATGACAGTTTGGAAGGGCATGGAGCCCTGGAGCGCGACAGCTATGCTCTTCCGAAAATAATTTTTGGGTCAAAAAATGTTCCCGAACCCTAACTGTAGCAGAATCCAACCATGTTGTTTTTGTATCCTAATTACGTAATTGCGTTACATGTATTCTGTTGCCTCCCCAACCCTGAGGATGAGAGTGTGAGACCACATGCAGACAATCAATTAAACCTGGTAAAACGGCAGGTGGTGCGCATTAGTGGCGGCCAAACCGAAGGAATTATTGCCGCGCATGCTAGCTCACGTCCTTTGCCGCTGTTCTTTTCTCTTTCCTCAACATTTGACACCCGGTCAAATTTCCCCCGTTTCAAGTTGAAGCGCTTCCTGTTACAAAGGCGCAGCGTGATGGGAAGCCGAGGTGCGGAGGCACATCCCGTCGCAGCGCTGAACCCCCCCGCGGGAGGGCGTGTCAGCCCTTCAAAGACGTCTTTTCAAATGGGAGGTGGGTTTTAATGGCACCTCGTATGGATTCAAGAGGTCATTCCGAGTTGTAAAACACGATTATCACATCTTAATGTGGTACATATCTTATTACATACTGTTAATGGGGACCGGAACCCCCTGCGAAAAGAAGCTTTGCACCTTCATAAAAGTGGGCAACGGTCCAACTTACCCCCAAATGATGCAGTGTTCTCGTTTGCCGCGTCCCTGCATCCTAGATCATTTTTGCTCTGGACGCATAGTCTCAAATCAACGTGCGTCCCCGGGACGCATTTTTTTTTGACACAAAATAGTCATTATTACCCGATTACATTTTTTACCGCACTCCAAACTTTTCGTCAGGCAGATCCACCATTGTTGTTTTGGTCTCGCGGTTCGAGTTTTCGTCTGCACGCCGATCTCGAGTTGTGTGCTGAAAAGTCCGTCTCTTTTTCGAGAATCGGCTTTTTCGGCTTTACTCACTCAAGAGAGCCGGCTCTCAAACGGCTCACTTGCTTTGATGCATTATATTACGAATTATTATGTTGTATAAAGAGGTTAAGAAAAAAAGGAAGTATAAAAGGCCTTGGGGGTATGGCGCCCGCCCCGAGACTGAGAGGTTGTGGTTCAAACCTCGGCCGAGTCATACCTAAGACTTAAACATTGGTGCCCGTTGCCTCACTGATTGGCGTTCAGCATTAGGGGTTGGAATTGGGGGGTTTGATCACCTAATGACTCCCAACACCTCAGTTGACCGAGGGGGCTGGGAATCCCCTCCTCTAAATCAATCTCCCAAAAAGAGTCAGAAATGACTCTAGCCAACTCCCACTAGGGGGGATATGGCTGTGGTATATATATATATATATATATATATATATATATATATATAAAATAAAAGGAGAAAATGAAAAAAAGACAGGTTTGTGGTTATCCCTTTAATTGGTATATTACCACCAATAATTTGATGCAGTAAATGAATTAATAATTTGATTAAAACTGAATAAATATATAGATTTTTATTATATATTTGTCACCGATTTACAATTTCAACCTCGATAACACAAAATTTTGGGGACCCATAGATCTCTGTTGGGACCCATAGATTTTTGAGCATGCGAATCCCCGGGACCCATCACTTTTCAGAGATAAAATGAACACTGATGATGTCTCAAGAGTATATGACAGTAACAAAATAACAACAATAGATCTACAAATAAAAACGTAAACACAGAATTGCAGTTTAATATAGACATCATAGGCGCCGCCGCGAGCGGCATCCTTTCCAGCAGCTCTGTGTTATTTTGCACTTGTTTTAAGTGTCTGCTTCTTCACTTTGGATTACTTTCTATCCTATGATTATGGGTTTTAACGCACAAAAATGCGTTTATTCGAGGAATCAACTCCTTGCCCTGAAGAATTCTCGTGCCGGCGTGATGAGGGGGCCCTATCGTGGCTGCAGAGCCGGAGCTGAGGCTAAGTGGCTAGCGGCGTTATAAGTCTTCGGTACCGTCCGTAATCATGGTAAATGTGAACTCTCTACCAAATAAGACCGACGAACTGGCTGTGCTGGTGAAAAACATCAAAGTGTACAGGAAGTGCAGTTTGCTGTGTTTTACGGAAACGTGGCTCACGTCTAGCATCCCGGACGCTAACGTGGAGCTATCCGGCTTCAGCGCAGACACACAAAAGCCTGCGGGAAGCGGAGAGGAGATGGACTCGCTATCTACGTGAACACGAGGTGGTGTAACCCTGGGCACAAAGATTTCCATCTGCTGCAGGGACATCGAACTTTTGGACTAGCTTGTGACGTCATCCACTCCGCTGTTGCTAAACTACAACACAGTACCCCTAGGCCATCCTGTTAATCTGTTAATACACAACAAAAAGATACTGCTGGTAGTGTGAATTTCCCTACGGGGATGAATAAAGTATCTATCTATCTATCTATCTAATAAATGATTTTATTGTCATACACAAGTACAAAGAAATTAGAGGGCTTTGCCTATCAGAGTAAGAACGCGATTTAGAGACCAGATGGCTAGCTTCACGCTATCATCTGGTAATTTCAAGTTAAACCACGTCTCCATGACAAAAGTCACAAATGTTGCGATTTAGTACAAGTTGTCGCTCCAGGTTATCAGGTTCATGGCTAATGGAGCTGGCGTTGGTGCTATGCAGCCTCAGCAGGGGTGGCCTAAAAGAGTTGTTAGCCTAGCCATGGCAGTGGACCGGACCTGCAGCCTCTCTATTGGTTTCTCTCCCGACGTCGCCTCAGACGCCTGCCGCACGCGATAATAATCCACGGAGCACTCACTGGTGAACACCATTTATCTGTGCTCTTCTGACTTTCCTCAGAGCCACTAAAGCTAATAACTGTCACCATGCTTCCCAGCTTACTTGGGGGAACACAGCTCCAGACTCACTTGTTTGACAATATTTACAAGCCTGTCACCATCACAAACAAGGACAGTCACGCCCACCCAACATTCAAAGCCCTCCCAAACCATACAATGCATGATGCATTGATAACAGTAAAAGCGATTCAATTCAATTCAAAATACACGAAGGAGTGGGCCAGTGATAACCCAAGAGCCAAATAGCGAGGGGTCTCGGTACACTCGAAAATCAGTTGTGTCAAAATAGCCCAATTTTGGGTCAACAATAGACTAACCCAATACTTGGGTGATTTTAAAAAAATTTTCCGCGTGGTTTTCCACAAAACAACCTAATGTTTTGGGTTATTCTGAACAAAATGAACCCTTGTACAGAAAAATAAATGAATAAAAAGCTACACAATTTTTGTGAGTGTTGTTTTCATACAAAACAACACAGGAAGTTGGGTGAATCGACTCAAGTGGTTCTTTTTTGACCCAAAATAGGGTTCTTTTAAAACCAGCTGTTTTTAGAGTGTATCAGTGAATGGCAAGCGAAATGATTTTGATGAATCAACATCTTTATCTTACACTTGATTAATTCATTGGATTGGTTTTGGGTTAGAAATTCTACAAACGCGTGTGTAACATTTTTCAATGATTTTTCATGTCGGAAAAACTATTTACAACTGTACAATTTTTTCTAAACAACTTGTCTAGCCACACATAGTATTCATTTTTATTTTATTTTTTTCTACTCATTTACAACATTGTGACTATTTTTTGGGGTCCCAATATAAGATTTGGGGGATCTAGGTAGTGATTTTCTTTTGCGTTGAAAAACCAAATCAACATCAGTGCCTCTTCTCAGACACAGAATGAGTCAAACCAGTTTAAAAATAATTATATCATAACCATTGTATTTGTTTTTACAGTGTTTGTTTACACATCTAAGTTAGAATATTGGAATTAAAATGTTAACCATCGTCATCCCTATTTTTGAATACAGATTGAATAAACAAAAAAAGTATGTATTTATTTATCTCAACTATGTTTTTACACACTATATTGAGAATGACATTTTATTTTTTGGGGATGAAGTGTTTGAGGAGTATGTTAGGAGTGACAAGATTGGATGGATTGAGAAATGAAATTGTGAGAGACAGAACTGGATTAGTAGTGGTGATAGGAATGAGTGGAGAGGTGTTGTAAAAGGATAGTGGGATGTTTGGACGCATTCTAAGGGATGGGCAGGGCACCCGTATGATACGGCAGGGGTAAACCAGTGAAAGTGGTCTGGCCCTGCTGTTGAAGAGAAGAGTGTGTTGTGTCACCCTGACCCGAGCGACATGGCTGCTTTCTTGTGTCCTGTTTCATCTGGAGGGACGAAAGCATGACCAATTTAGGTGCCGAGGTGCCTAACTTGTTTGGGAGTTTGGGCATTTGGGTCGGCCATGGTCAATTTATTTATTTATTATTATTTTATTTTTTTTGCTACTTTTTTTCATTTCTTTGTCTTTGTGTATGTGTTTGTCTTGCTGTCGGTCACCCCTCTTGAGGGATATGACCAGGGTAGATAGATGCAGCGGAACCTCAGTTTTCGAACGCCTCTCAGTTCGGACAAATCGGCGTTCGACCCAAAATTTCGAGAAATTCTTGCTTCGCTGTTCGGTCAAAAAATCGGAGTTTGGACACCGGTACGCTAGGGTGCGATGCTGAGCGGCGTACGGGTGTTTTAGCCCCTAATTATGCCTCCGAAGAAGGTCGGTGCAAGCAGGACAGGTGGAAAAAAAAAACAAGTTGTTCGTCCAACTATTGCCTTTAAGAAAGACATAATCGCTAAATATGAAAGAGCTGTTCGAATTTCCGATCATGCTAGTGAATACAGCATGGCTAAATCTACTATCAGTACGATAGTAAAGAATAAGGTGGCTGTGAAATCGAGTGATGCGGCTAAGGAAGTTAGCGCTATAAGCGAGCAACTGCCGCAAGTTTTTGAAGAGGTTGAAAAACTTTTGATGATTTTTCTCTCCCCACCGTCCACCACAAAAGTAAGAAATCCTATTCATAATCCTTTTTTTATTTTTACACGTTCATGTTAACGTAATCTTTCGTAGGGAAGATTACGCTAACGCGAACGTACGATTAGCCTGGGTTAGCTTCATGTTTACGTTCGTGGTAAACATTAAGGGTGTTGGAACGGATGAAAAAGATTTTACATTACTTTTGATGGGAAAAACGATTTTCGGTGATCGACTAAAACGGTTTTCGAACAGGGTTCTGGAACGGATTATGGTCGAGAACCGAGGTTCCACTGTATAGATATAATGTTGGAGATTGAGGAGGGGAAAGATATGAAAAAAAAAAAAAATCTCAGAAAATGTAAAACGCTGTATATAATGTGATTCACAAATGTGACAATTTTTAAATAGATTAACAAATGATGTAAGATATGATCATTTGTTTATATGAATAAAGAAGTGGCAATACTTCTTTTGGGGACGGGTCCTCTTATGAGCCTTTGGCTTCAACCTGTCATCCCTCGTTTCTTTCCAGGTGATTTGTTAATTCCGTGATGTGATGTTCGTTGCAACATGACTGGAAAGAAAAACTAAACGAGAAATAAATACAAAGTACAATATGATTTGATTATAAACCCGTTCAAAATTACACTTTTTTTTTGTTTAAATGATGAAATGTGATAGTACCTTAACATTTTCAAAATAGGTATGCCACATGGCTCAGTTCTCGGACCTTTATTTTTTTTCATATATAACATATTGATGACGTCCTTATCATGTGTGCTGTAATAAGATGCACATATGCTGATTTCGAATGATTTATTCAAACCGCCTGCATGCAATCCCGGGTAAAATCAATGTTGTGTGTCAAAATGTCAATTTGGTGCTGATACTGATAGAAATACAGTATTTTGCCCATGCCTCCGACACCATCAGTATGTTCCATCCCTCGATTGCCGTTAATTCCTTCTGATAAAGATTTATCTCCCTGTGTGGGACACAACCCGAAAGCCATGAGCCACCTCCTGCACAAACCATCCTATCACCTTTTTGCTTCTGCCACTGCCTTTTCCATGGCTTCCCCCCCATCTCTAATCCCTATTTCCCGCCGCGGCCTCTCTGACAAGGATGTGAAGGCGGCGGCCCGGAGGTAATGGGATCAATTTCCATTCCAGGTTATATTTGCAGCCCATTTCTCTGGAACTTAACACTTTAGCTGCTATTAGGAAGGAGACGGGGGCTCCATTTCAGCTCCCGTCCACCCCCGGGGATACGCAGCCCGGAGGGCGGAACGGGCCATGTTTAACATTCATAGGGTGCACCGAGCTGGTCGATTGTGTTTGGGGGAAATCGACACCGAATCGCTTCGGGTTGCCTCGGGAAGAAACGAGGCAACATCTGGACAGGAAAGTTACAAAGAACTGGGAAGAAAAAAAACAAGGGTAACGTCGAGGAAACGGGGTCATAACGTTAGCTGGAGAGGCGCTAACGCTAGAAGAAAGTGAGGCCTCTTGACGGTTGCGCGACAGAAGGTGCAGCTGCGAGGCGGCGGATGCGTTCCCTCCCAAAAGAGAAGATGAAACGCCGTCACAAACCGCCACCCTGAGGGGGAGGGAGCGCTGCAGTCGTGCTGCTTCGCATTGAGCCGGAACGCTACAAACGTGCCAGTTTGCAAAGTGGGATTAACAGTAAAAGCCAAGTCATGGCTATGAACCAAATATAGTAGAGTATTGAAAATAGGGATAATGGAAAAGTAGTATTTTGCCACGGTAGTATACTATGTTCCCTCTAAGCTGCGCGCGTGCGCAATTGCGCACTGGACAGGACAGGACAGTGCTCTATTCCAGTGTTTTTCAACCTTTTTTGACCTAAGGCACACATTTTTTCATTAGAAAATCTCAGGGAACACAGTCCTTGTTTAAAAATTTAATCCCGGAACTCGTTTCCTGTTATTGTTGTTTTTTCAGTTCAAATAATCATATTGCTTAAAATGAAAAGAAGTTTTTTTCTTTACTTCCTTCGGTTACCGCGGCTCAGGAGTTAATGCAGGTCATTATTGATTTTGGTGTATATTTTGCTGTCATTTTGGAATTTTTGTTTTTTTAAAACATAATAAAAATACGAGATTTTTTCACTACCATATTTCTTTTCTTTCATAAAACAATAAAATAATCATAAAAAATAAATTCGTAAAATCACGTTCGCAAAGGTTTTACATTATTTGATGTATTATTGATCTTATCCGTGCAAAACTAAAACTAATAAAAAGAAAGGACTATGCAGCCTTCTAGAGCAGGTTGACTTCCTTAGTTTGAATGAATGAATGAAAACTTTATTTCGAACATAAAAATAAAAACAGGACAAAAACAATGAGTCAACAACGAAATAATGTCACACAACATGTTCGAAAAGGGGTAGTCAGAAGCAGATGCTTATTTTTCCTACCCCTTTATCTTCCCTATTAAATACATTTTATAGATAGCTCCTCTTGTGTCTAATACAACAAAATCTCATGGATATACTTATTACATAGGTCAGATATCAATAATTATAATAGTTACAATAATCACATATTTTATACACTAATCTTCGCAATACCCATCCCTCAACGTCATAATGCACATAATGTCACTGCGGCACCAGTGATAATATCAATAAAAATAAACACAATACTTATAACAGTTCTGATGTGATAATAGCACAATAACAACAAGTTAGCCATAGTTTGAAGTGCAGTATTTCCAGTCTCCCTCATATCCCATTTTCTTCATCTCTGTATTTCGCCAGTAATGCTTTTTTGTATTTAAATTTGAACACATGGATATTTGGACATTGTTTGATTTCATTTTGCAAATTATTCCAAAGTCTGACTCCACACACAGACACACACATACTTCTCCTGGTGGTTCTCACCTTTGGGATTTTGAATTCACCACAGCCCCTCAAGTTATAATTTCCCTCTTTCCGAGTGAATAATCTTTGTATGTTTTCTGGCACTATGTTATTGTTGACCTTAAATAACAGTTGTGAAGTGAAAAATTTTATTAAATCATCCAATTTCAATAAATTGGACTGCATGAATAAAATATTGGTATGATCCCGATATCCTACCCTGTGTATGGTTCTTATTGCACGTTTTTGAAGGATAAAAAGGGGCTGTAGTGAACTTTTGTAATTATTACCCCAGACTTCTGCACCATATGTTAAATATGGCAGAACGAGTGAACAATATAATAAATACAATGCATTATAATGTAAAAGAACTTTGGTTTTATTAATTATTGAAATGCTTTTAGATACCTTTGTTTGTATGTGTCTGATATGTGTTTTCCAACTTAATTTATTGTCTATTATGACCCCTAAAAACTTAATTTCTGATACAATGTCTATTGTGACACCATCCATTTTTACTTCTAAATCTTGATTTACCTTACGATTACCGAAGAATATTACTTTGGTTTTATTTAAATTTAAAGATAATTTATTTATATCCATCCATACTTTTAGGTTAATTAGTTCACGATTAATACAGGTTACCAAATCCATATAGTTATCATTTGAATAGAAAATGTTAGTGTCGTCTGCAAATACTACTATTTTCAATAGTTTTGAAACATTAAAAATATCGTTAATATATAAATTAAATAGCTTTGGTCCCAGGATAGAACCCTGTGGTACTCCACAACAGATGTCCAAATATTCAGATGAAAACTCTCCCATTTTTACATATTGCTTCCTCCCCGTCAAATAACTTTGAATCCATTTCAAAGCCACTCCCCTGATGCCATATCTTTCCAGTTTTTTTA
Organism: Urocampus carinirostris; assembly: GCF_059441175.1. NCBI lineage: Eukaryota > Metazoa > Chordata > Actinopteri > Syngnathiformes > Syngnathidae > Urocampus > Urocampus carinirostris. The sequence continues at coordinate 68,149,676 of NC_142349.1, read as the reverse complement.
ATAGTATATTATGATTAATGGTATCAAATGCTTTTTTTAAGTCAATAAATACCCCGACTGCGTATCTCTTCTTTTCTATACTGTGGGTGATTTCTTCTACTGCATCAATAATTGCCATTGTTGCTGATCTGTTTGCTCTAAAACCATATTGACTTTCATTAATCAATTTATGTTTATCTACAAATTGTTCCAATCTATTATTGTAAAGTCTCTCTAATATTTTAGAGAACTGAGGAAGCAGAGATACCGGTCTATAGTTTGTAAAAATGTGCTTGTTCCCATTTTTGTATATTGGTATAACTTTTGCTATTTTCATTTGTTTTGGAAATGTGCCTGTTAGAAATGATAGATTACAGATGTAGGTCAATGGTTTCACAATGCTGTTTATAATTTGCTTAATTAGTACCATATCGATGTCAAAACAATCCATTGACGTTTTGTTTTTACAGTTGTTAACCACGTCTAAGATTTCTGATTCCGTAACCCCAGATAAAAACATGGTCTTGGAGTTCATTTTTGATGGCTTCTCTCCCCGTTTTCTTTGTAAGTTGAAAATCCAGTGATCTCTTCTCCCTATTTTGAGTGTCTACTAAAGTTTAAACTAGTTGTATTTAAAATTATATAAGTTAAAAAATATATTTCCCTGCACTACCCCATGACCATAATATTAGTATATAAAAGAAATGAAAAAATAATCCACTGCCACCTACTAATATGGATGTATGTTAGTTACTCGGCTGATGACCTGACAAAACCAAAGATACTAAACAGCGCCATGCTTTTTTCACAAAGATAAAATTGGTCAGTTCCTTGCGGCACACTAGACAAGGTCTCACGGCACGCTAGTGTGCCCTGGCACACTGGTTGAAAAACACTGCTCTATTCAACTGTAGGATTCATGTTTAATATCTAACTTTGTAGTAGATTTAAAACAATCCTATGGACGTTTTGAAGAATGAATGGTAAGCCAACTTTAGATTTTGCATTTGAGAATCTCTACAGCCATTGTACGAGGATAATTGATGCCCAGAATAGATAAAACCTTCATGAACCACTCATAGTTTTTCAGACTTGATAACCAGACTCGAAGAAACACAAAGAAAAAGGAAAACGACCATAGCAAATAAATAATAATAATAATAATAATTTCCTTGTATTGTCATTCTGTGTAACAATGTACACAGAACGAAATGTCGATTGCACCTGACCCGTTGTAGCGAGCCGATGCAGCCGCAGCCAACAGAGGGCGCCGCCGACCACTTTTTAAGTCTTAGGAATGACTCGGCCGGGGCGCGAACCACCGACCTCCCAGTCTCAAAGCGGGCGCCTTACCATCTAGGCTACTGAGCATGTTTTGGGGGTATCGGTAATAGCCATTTCCAAGTGCAAATAACCTAGATGCTAATTTTAGCTGTTTGACCCGCTTCCGGGTTCGCTGATTAAAGGTCTTTCTGGGGTCCTTGGACCTTCAGTTCTAAAAATTATAAACATATTACTCTCCTCAGGAGAAGTTCCAACGGCTTTTAAGTCCGCTGTTGTTAAACCTACACTGAAACGACCCAACCTTGATCCAGAAAGCTTATGTAATTATAGACCTGTGTCAAAACTACCGTTTCTTTCTAAAGTACTTGAAAAAGTTGTGGCACAGCAGCTGAATGATTGTATATCCAAGAACAATCTCTTTGAATCTATGCAATCAGGATTCAGGGCTAACCACTCTACTGAGACAGCCCTGATTAAGGTAACCAATGATCTTCTACAGGCAATAGACTCTGGCGCTTCATAACTCTTGCTGCTGCTGGACCTTAGTGCTGCATTTGACCCTGACGACTATAATATTTTACTAGAACGGTTGGATAAATGGATTGGTCTGTCAGGAACAGTCCTTTTATGGTTCAGATCCTACCTCCCAGATAGGAAGCACTGTGTTAAATAAGGTGAAATTACATCTGAACCCTTTAGTGTTACCTGTGGTGTTCCACAGGGTTCAGTACTTGGCCTCCTTCTTTTCAGCATTTACATGCTTCCATTTGGTGATATTATTCGCAAGTATAATATCAGTTTCCATTGCTACGCAAATGACACTCAACACCCCCCCCCCCTCATCATCAGTGCTTCCCCCCTAGAGGACAACAAAGTCAGTTAGTTCTTTGTTCCTTTGTGTCTTGTTTCCTTATCCTCACTGTAAATGTGGAACTGGAGTCGTCCAATTTCGTTGTCACAGCATATCCCATGTTGTAACAATGACAATAAAGGCATATTCTATTCTATTCTATTCTAGATCTTCCGATGGAGGAATGTGCAACACTAAACTGTGGAAATTTAATTTCCCCCTATGTTCTGGTCCAGAGCCTTTGCTCTGAAAACGCTGGTCTACTAGTGATCTCAAGAGCCAAGAAGAGAACCGCAGGTTCGAGAGCTTTCTCCATTCGGGCCCCGGTGCTGTGGAATGCTCTTCCCCCTGAGATCCGATCTGCAACCTCAGTGGAACTGTTTAAATCTAGACTTAAAACACACTTCTACTCAATAGCATATGAATAATCTATATTTTATGTTGATAATGTGTGTGTTATTTTCCCTCATGTAGGTTTTAGATGAGGGGATGGTGTCATAATAGTCTGTAATAATATTTTGCAATAACCTATGATCTGTGCAGCCCTTTGAGACTCTTTGTGATGAAGGGCTGTACAAATAAACATGACTTGACAACAAGAATCAAAGAAACACACAGAAAAAGGAAAAACGACAATAATTGGGGTATCAGTAATAGCCAATTCCTAGTTCAAATCACCAAGATGCAAATCGATCATTTATTAAGCCTTGCATGTCAGTTTTCTCAGACACTATGATACAATTGTCTCCATTTTCTATTGAGATCTAAAAGCCAACAGTTGGGCTTTGGCGAAATTTGTTCTGCTGGCGGTTTGTTTAGACACGGTCCCATTTATCAGCGGCGTTCCACCTAGACGAGAGCGTGACACCCCGCACAAATCACAGGGCTCGGGCTTGTCAGCTCGAGATTCACACTTTGCTGCTTTTGTCCTTTTATTTTTTGGTTTTTCCTCGACGCGTTCATTTGATTTGTGCGGCCGGCCGGCCCCTCAATTGTGCCGGCGCTTAGCGCGTCCCTTTCGGGCCACCCGTGTGCAGCCTCCAGATAGTTCCGCAAATAAAAGGGCTTAAGAAAGTTCCATTTTCTGCTCGGCTCGCCCTGATGAGAGGCTTGTGAATGGCTTCTTTTCCTTTGTCGGGTTTCATCTTTTGACCCTTTTCCGTTGGACCATAAACGGATTAAGCAGGTAGTGGTTGTGAGAGCAGCCCTGGGTGTCATGATTACTGATGCGGGGCACCTGAGTCTGCTCCGTTGGCGCCGACAGCCGCGGATGCTGATTGGCTGCTTTCTCTTTTTTAAACCCCCGCTTTCCTGTCGTCATTTGTCAGATCGTTTGTGAACCTACGCTACACGCTAGGCAAACGTTTGTGTCTCCTGACTCTATCCTGCCCTGATCCCCGTTCCCGACCTTTTTCTGAACCCGTTTATGTTTTTGCTCCTCCGCCCCAGCCATCGACCTGTTTTTTCTCATTGTCAACATTTACCGTTGCTTGACACGGATGTGCCACTTCCGCGTTCCAGCTATCTGCTACCCGGGACCGACGATCATTGGATCGTGGATGCAAGTCCTTTTCTCCTTCAAAATAAAACTGAGTAGAACGAACGCAATTGGGTCCCATCTCTGTTCCTGGTTCGTGACACCGGGGACTAAAATTATTTATATTTTTATTTATTGGCTGTGTGTATATATATATATATATATATATATATATATATATATATATATATATATATATATATATATACAAATGCGGCAGCACGGCAGCGCAGTGGTTAGCGCATTTGCGGCACGGCACAGTTCAAGTCATGGGAACCTCCTGCGTGGGTTCAAATCCAGCTCCAGACTTCCTGTGCAGAGTTTGTATGTTCTCCCCGTGCTTGCGTGGGTTTCCTCCGGGCACTTTCCTCCCACATTCCAAAAACATGCATTTCAGGTGAATTGGCCGGTCCAAATTGTCCCTAGGTGTGAATGAGCGAGTGAGTTGTCTGTCTCTGTGTGCCCTGCGATTGGCTGGCAACCAGTTCAGGGTGTCCCCTGCCCACTGCCCGATGATTGCTGGGATGGGCTCCAGCACCCCCGCGACCCTACTGAGGATAAGCGGTGCAGCTAATGAGATGAGATGAGATATATACAAATGTGATCCATCAAATCACATTCAATTCAATCACATTCAAATTGCTCAACAATAATAAGAGTTTTAGAAATGTATTTAATCAACACAGAAGATTGGTCAGAATGAAGTAATGTATTAGGCTGGATTGTTACAGTGTTATTGTTACTGTTTACCTGACTTGTTTACCTGACTGGCCATTTTGCACATCTGGTTAGCTGCTCCTCTTGCACTATTTGCGCTACTGTAAAATACTATACATAGCCATAATTATTTAGTATATTATTAGTACTCAATACTCCAACTCAATACAACATTTTATTTATATCTGTACATTCAAGGAAACTGTGCGGGTCAGATGTATCGACATTTCGTTCTGTATACACGTGTACTAGAATGACAATAAAGTAGATCTGAATCTGAATCTGAATCTGAATACAGCCAATAGGCCTCGAGGTTGACACCTATATTTCTGAATTTCACTGTATTTTCCACCTTATTGTTGTCCCCTACTGAATTCTTGCATGAGCACATGCTGTACTACAAGACCAGTGAAGTTTTTTTCCCATCTCACCTAAGCTCTGGAGGCTTCGCATAAGTATGAGTACAGACAACGCCGGTGAAACACATCCTCGACAGGACCAGAAGTAATATCAATGAAAATATCCTCCAAAACAGAAGATCTTCTGGCAGGGGAATGAGCTTGTGTATACAAAACCATATACCATCCAGCCATCCATTATCTGCACCGCTTAAGTGGTGTCCTTCATTCCATTCAGTCAGAAACAGCAAAGAGACACTCTGTCAGTGTTTTTTCTTCTCATTCGTGAATACCTAATTACTCAAAATTTAGTCTTTTTTATTTGGGGTGGGGTGCTGGATCCCATCCCAGCCATCTTCGGACAGTGGGCAGGGGACACCCTGAACTGGTTTCCAGCCAATCGCAGGGCACACAGAGACAGACAACTCACTCGCTCATTCACACCTAGGGACAATTTGGACCGGCCAATTCACCTGAAATGCATGTTTTTGGAACGTGGGAGGAAAACCACGCAAGCACGGGGAGAACATGCAAACTCCACACAGGAGGTTCGATCTCACGACCTCAGAACTGTGCCGCACAGGCGATGACCACTGCACCGCCGTGCTGCACAAAACCATATACCAACTCTGATAATTAGAGTTTGACATTTATGTCCCCCCTTCTCTTTGAATCATGTTGTTACAAGTTGGCAATGCATTAGCTTGCCTTTTAACACAAGTTCCCAACCCTTGGAGCACAAAATAATGACCCACCTGTTTTTAAATTCGACGACGCTGTTACATTTTTCAAAATCATTCGTTTCTCAGAAGGAAACGATTTTTCCGACGCATCTCTCTCTGATCTTTGAGCTGCTATACACGAAGCCTTGTCTGCGCGGCATCTGTTTGTGCCCGGCTGTTGCACGGAAGAGCAATTAGCTTATCAGATCATCCTCGGGCGCCGCAAGCACACAGAGTCTTTATCGGATCGGCATCGATTAAGTGCGGAGACGCCGCCGACTCCCGAACAAGGACGAGAACACTTTGCCGGTGATTAGACATCAGTGCCGAGTCGAGGCGGCGGAACCGGGCTGCCCGCTATCGTCTTGCCGGGGGAAATCTACGTGCCGTTGTTTGTTCTGTAATACGATACAATACGCCGGAAATAGCGATCAGATACATCTGAATTGTGACTGAGAAATAGGATTGGTGCATAATAATAGAAAGATTATCTAGTCACATGTGCTCTCATTTTGATTCCCAGTGTTTATTCATTAGAAAACATTAAAAGTGTGTCCTGTTTGCCCTTTCATAGAAACCGTCTATTTTTCCATTATCAAACATTATCAGAAATATCTCTGACGATAGATTCAAAAGTTGAAGTCATTGATACCGCACATCAATGCCACTTGAACAGGCATCTCTAAAGCCAGTTGCAGCCCGTGGTGAAATTTTTACTGGCCCGCAGCCCAGGTCATAAATTTAAAAACATGTGGCCCGCCAGAAATGTCTACCGCAGTATGAAATAAATTTGTAGAAAAAAATACATATAATGAAAATATAATATCAGGAGGCGCTGCCAGATGAAACATGCAGACTACAAAAAAAACTAACTGGAAACGAACGCTGTGAAAAGGTGAAGCATCCGGAAGCTGCATTATACACAAATTAGAATGGTAATTTTATTTCAAATCCTGTGTACCTTGATTGGAAAACCAATATTTTATAAGATACGCAATATGTGTATTATTTAACCTATACTTTTCTTGGACAATATCTCTATTATTTGTCATTGCAACATCCTTTGCTGTCTGGTAATCCTGAAAGGGGGATGCCACATGTGCGGTCCCTTCTCAAGGTGTCTTCATTTTCCTCATGTTGAGGTTGTTGAGTTTTCCCTTGCCCTCATGTTGGTTTTAGATCAAGGGATGGTGTGATAACGGTCTGTGGTTTGCAATAATCTGTGGTCTGTTCAGCCCTAGGAGACTCCTTGTGATTAAGGGCGTTACAAATAAAGATGACTTTATAAGGTTTCATTTTCCTCATAGTGAGGTTTTTGAGTTTTTCCTTGCCCTCATGTTGGTTCCAGATCAGGGGATAGTGTAATAATAGTCTGAAAAAATAGTCTGTGTAATAACCTGTGAAGCCCTTTGAGACTCTTTGTGATTAATGGCTATACAAATAAAAATGACTTGACTTCGCCGTCATGTAAGTTTTAGATGAGAAGATGGTGTCATAATAGTCTGTAATAATAGTTTGCAATAGTCTTTGATCTGTGCAGCCCTTTGAGACTCTTTGTGATTAAGGGCTATATAAATAAACATGACTTGACTTGGAGCACGGCGGCGCAGTGGTTAGCGCTTGTGCGGCACAGTTCATGTCATGGGAACCTGTCGTGGATTCAAATCCAGAACCTCCTGTGCGGAGTTTGTATGTTCTCCCCGTGCTTGCGTGGGTTTCCTCCGGGCACTCCGGTTTCCTCCCACGTTCCAAAAACATGCATTTCAGGTGAATTGGCTGGTCCAGATTGTCCCTAGGTGTGAATGAGCGAATGAGTTGTCTGTCCCTGTGTGCCCTGCGATTGGCTGGCAACCAGTTCAGGGTGTCCCCTGCCCACTGCCCGGATATGGCTGAGATGGGTTTTCAGCCCCCCCCGCGAACCTAATGAGGATAAGCGGTACGGCTGATGAGATGAGATGAGACTTGACTTGGAGCTTGTTTGGTTTGAGTGTACTGCCGCTCTTAAAGTGATGCTAAAATTCAGTGACTTATGGAAATTAGAGCAATTGGAAATGGAAATGACAGACCGCGATCTGGCGAGGGAACACTGTATCGAAATTACTCATAAAAAAAGGACAACCGTGACTTCAGTCTTCCTTCGTTTTTAACCGCCCCCCCTTTTCCCCATCCACCCCGTGCATCTTCTTTAGCACTGGAGGACGGCTGATGGTTGCGCTGATTGTAGGTTATCGCCAGCCATCGTGGTGTCTCGCTTCTGCCAGATATGAAAATGATTTCCTGAGTGTTTGAGCCGTGTCATTACCTCAATAGCTGCTGCCGCCACAAGGTAATAGCCGGCGCAAAACAAATTTGCAAAGTCCTTTTTTTGTGACGGGAGAGAGAGATGCCACTTACATCTTTTTACCTGAGACGCTGAAAGAAAGGAAAAACCTCCAGCGGACATTTTGTGTTGGCTGTTTTTGCCACAGACAGGATTCAAACAAAAAATAAGCTTCTTATTTTCCCAAACATCTTGCACACGATTCTGCCTTTAGGAATTAAATTTATATTCCTACCTACCTCAGTTTTAGAAGGTATCAGGACAAGTTAGGCCAGTATCGTATTTGCAGTATATCAGTGTAACGGGTGTAATAATAACTTTTGTTTTATTGAAATTCCTGCTGAAATATGAGTACAGTGTAAGTGTCCTGCAATGATGAGTCCAACAGTGCCACCTGCTGGTATGGGGTAGGGTTTGTTTTGGCTTTTGACATGTGACCGGAAGGCGGGGTTTTGTTGGCAGTCTACAGAGCGAGCTGCCAACGGTAAGACACATCTTTTGGTGCTCCACAAAAAAGTTAATTTAAACATTATAACCACAGCTGACAAATCTCTCAAAATGCACAGTAATGTGATTGATGTTGTCAAGCTGGATTTATTTTCGTTTTGTTTCTGTGGTGCTAAAATGTTAATTCCCCTTATAGAGATCAAAGAGATCAAAGCCAGCAGAAAGCTAATGTTGTGACTCATTTCATCTGCAGGTAAATTGTATCCGTTTTTATACTCTTGTTATTATTTCCATTTTGTCATATATATAAAAAGGATGATGTTGGTTAAAATTCAGAATAAAGGAAATACGTTGAATTCATTGTAAACGTTAAAAAAACACTATACTATAATAATAATAATAATTTCCTTTGTATTGTCATTCTTTGTAACAATGTACACAGAACGAAATGTCGATACACCTGACCCGTTGTAGCGAGTCGGTGCAGCCGCAGCCAGAGGGCGCCGCCATTATACCAATTAGGTATGTGTCGGTCGAGGCGCGAACCAGCGACCTCCCAGTCTCAAAGCCGGCACACTACCATCTAGGCTACTGATATACGATCTCTTGTTAAAAGTATCTTGTTAAAACGGATGTAAAAATGTATTGTGATATTCCAAAATGTATTTTACGTAAATTGAAAAGAAAACTCTTTGATATGCTTTGGGCAGTCTACAGAGCGAGCTGCCAACGAGATCAAAGAGATCAAAGCCAGCAGAGAAGCTAATGTTGTGACTCATTTCATCTGCAGAAACTGTAATAAAAACCTCACCATCCAGTCCAGCGTGAATCTTTGGTGGGTCAGGTAGACCGGGGTTGCATCGGTTTGGAACTACAGACGCTCCCCTTCTTACGAAAAACAGTAGATACGAAAAAAAAATTCAGATGTCGAAAAATATCTGAACATTGCTGTAAGTTCGATTTTGTATCCTGAGTACAGGACATTACTCTAGTGCTTCTTTCCGCCGCTATCAGTGTGTGGCGCTGTGACAGATAACCCTGACATGCATATCTTTGGAATGTGGGAGGAAACTGGAGTGCCCGGAGGAACCCCACGCAAGCACGGGGAGAGCATGCAAACTCCGCACAGGAAAGTTGGTAGCTGGATTTGAACCCATGACCTCAGAACTGTGCCGCACACACGCTAACCACCGCGCCGCCGTACTGCTGGGTAATGTATTGTTCGTACAATATGGAAAATTACTTGATATGGATGGTTATGGAACAAATAAATTGCAGAAACCAAGGGAATTCTGCAATTATTTTTTTAACCAGAGTAAAATTAAAATATTTTTTTTCAAATCCCCATTCGATATTATCTGGAGTGAGATATCTTGTTGGTGATAGGAATGAGTGGAGAGGTGTTGTTAAAGGATAGTTGGATGTTTGGACGCGTTTTAAGGGATGGGCAGGGCACCCCTATGATGCGGCAGGGGTAAACCAGTGAAAGCCGTGGGGCCCTGCTGTTGAATAGAAGAGTGTGTCGTGTCACCCTGACCCGAGTGACATGGCCGCTTTTTGTGACCCATTTCATTTGGAGGGACGAAAGCATGACCGACTTAGGTGCCGCGGTACCTAACTTGTTTGGGCGTTTGGGCATTTGGGTTGGCCATGGCCCAAAAATGTTTGTGTGTTTTTGCTATTTTTTCCCCTTTTTATTTTCTTTGTTATTGTATGTGCTTGTCTTGCTCTTGAGGGATATGACCAATGTTATATATATATATATATATATATATATATATATATATATATATATATATATATATATATATAAATAGATAGATAGCTAGATATAGATAGATATATAGATAGAGAGATATAAATATAGAGAGAGGGAGAGAGAGATATAGATATAGAGGGATAGAGAGATATAAAGAGATATAAAGAGAGAGAGAGAGAGAGAGATATAAAGACACAGAGAGAGAGAGAGAGAGAGAGAGAGAGACGCAAACTATATAGATAGAAAGATATAGATAGACAGATATAGATAGATATATAGAGAGATAGATAGATATCGATATATAGAGAGATAGAGAGAAATAGATATAGAGATAGATAGAGAGAAATAGATATAGAGAGATAGATAGATAGAGAGATAGAGAGATCTAGATAGACGCGAACTAGATAGATATATAGATAGATATATTGATAGACAGATATAGATAGATATATACAGAAATAGATATTGATACATAGAGAGAGAGATAGAAATCGATATATAGAGAGATAGAGAGAAATAGATATAGAGATAGAGAGACATAGATATAGAGAGATAGATAGAGAGATATAGATAGACAGATATAGATAGACATATAGATAGATATATAGAGAGATAGATAAATATCGATATATAGAGAGATATGAAATGAAATGAAAGATAGAGATAGAGAGAAATAGATATAGAGGGATAGATAGATAGATAGAGAGATAGATAGATAGATAGATAGAAAGATAGAGAGAGAGATATAGAGATAGAGAGCTAGAGAGAGATAGAGAGATAGATAAATATTGATATATAGAGAGATAGAGAGAAATAGATATAGAGGGATAGATAGATAGAAAGATAGATAGATAGAAAGATAGAGAGAGAGATAGAGAGAAGGATAGAGAGATAAATAGATAGATAAGATATCTTCATACTAAAGCATCTGTCTGCCGCACAGAACCCTTGATTGACATTCCAATATATGAAATGGTGAAATGTTTTAAAAATAAATCATGAGCATATCCTTTATTGATATAAACACACACAATGAAGGCACTTCACCGCATTCGGATTGTCACCTCGTCCCAAGGACAAGGTTTGTGTTAGCATCAACGGCAACAAGTGGGAGCCTGACAGGCGTCCGCCTCTTAAAACAAACGAGGTTTAGAAAGACGTCGCACGTGTTCCTGGGCTGCTCCTACATCAGCATCTACATCCATTACCGAGGCAAACGCTTGGGAGTTTTTGTTTTTTTCCCTCACGGCCATACTCAATATCCATAGCCTCATACAGTCCTGGCGGTGCACCTAGAGGGGGGTGTGGATAATCACCAGGATTTATTGAAAGGTGCTGGCTGCTCCTCACTCTATCAAGTCCGTCTTTATAGGCCGGTTGATAAATGGCGCTGCCACCCTGACTGAGGTTGGAGGAGGTGCTGGGGGTTGGGGGTGCCGGCAGGAGGGAGACTGAATTGAAAGTACCAAATGAGGCGGCGCGGGACCGGTCTCGGCCGTCTGATGAGCCGCCGTCCTCACACGACACCTGCCTCTGAGCCAGGGGGGGTCAAACTCATTTGAACTCGGGGGCCACACGGTAGAACAAACATTCTGTCAGGGGCCAGACTAGTAGATTAAAGAGAAAGAGAAAAGAGAGAGAAAGAAATAAGAAAAAGGAGAAAAGGAGAGAGAGCGGGACAAAGAAAAAAAAAGAGGGAGAGAAACATAAGATAAAAAGTCGTAAGAGAGGGGGAAAAGAAAGGGAGAGGAAGAAAGAAATCCAAAGAGAAATCGAAAGACGAAAGGAGAGAAAAGAAAGCGTGAAGGGTATGAAGAGAGAAAGAGAAAAGGAAAAAAGGAAGAGAAAAAGAGAGGCACAGAGAGTGAAAGACACAGAGAGAGTGGGAGAAAAAGGTGGAAAAGAAAGAAAGAAAGAAAAAGAAAGAGAAAGAAAGAAAAAGAAAGAGAAAGAAAGAAAAAGAAAGAGAAAGAAAGAAAAAGAAAGGGAAAGAAAGAAACAAACTAAGAAAGAAAGAGAAAGAAAGAAAAAGAAAGAGAAAGTAAGAAAAAGAAAGAGAAAGAAAGAAAGAAAGAGAAGGAAAGAAGAAATAAAAAGAAAGGGAAAGAAAGAAAGGGAAAGAAAGAAAGAAAGAAAGAAAGAAAGAGAATAAAGAAAGAAACAAAGAGAAGAAAGAAAGAGAAGGGAAGAAAGAAGGAAAGAGAAAGGAAGAAAAAGAAAGAGAAAGAAATAAAAAGAAAGAGAAAGAAAGAAAGAAAGAAAAGGAAAGAAAGAAAAAGAAAGAGAAAGAAAGAAAAAGAAAGAGAAAGAAAGAAAAAGAAAGAGAAAGAAAGAAAAAGAAAGGGAAAGAAAGAAAGAAACTAAGAAAGAAAGAGAAAGAAAGAAAAAGAAAAAGAAAGAGAAAGAAAGAAAGAAAGAGAAGGAAAGAAGAAATAAAAAGAAAGAAAGAAAGAAAGAAAGAGAATAAAGAAAGAAACAAAGAGAAGAAAGAAAGAGAAGGGAAGAAAGAAGGAAAGAGAAAGGAAGAAAAAGAAAGAGAAAGAAATAAAAAGAAAGAGAAAGAAAGAAAGAAAGAAAAGGAAAGAAAGAAAAAGAAAGAGAAAGAAAGAAAAAGAAAGAGAAAGAAAGAAAAAGAAAGAGAAAGAAAGAAAAAGAAAGAGAAAGAAAGAAAAAGAAAGGGAAAGAAAGAAAGAAACTAAGAAAGAAAGAGAAAGAAAGAAAAAGAAAGAGAAAGTAAGAAAAAGAAAGAGAAAGAAAGAAAGAAAGAGAAGGAAAGAAGAAATAAAAAGAAAGAAAGAAAGAAAGAAAGAAAGAGAATAAAGAAAGAAACAAAGAGAAGAAAGAAAGAGAAGGGAAGAAAGAAGGAAAGAGAAAGGAAGAAAAAGAAAGAGAAAGAAATAAAAAGAAAGAGAAAGAAAGAAAGAAAGAAAAGGAAAGAAAGAGAAAGAAAGAAAGAAAGAAAGAAAGAAAGAGAAAGAAAGAAAAAGAAAGAGAAAGTAAGAAAAAGAAAGAGAAAGAAAGAAAGAAAGAAAAAAGAAAAAATAAAGAAAAAAAGAAAAAATAAAAGAAAGAAAGAAAGAGAAAGAAAAAGAAAGAGAGAGAAAGAGAGAGAAAGAGAGAGAAAGAGAGAGAAAGAGAGAGAAAGAGAGAGAAAGAGAGAGAAAGAGAGAGAAAGAGAGAGAAAGAGAGACAAAGAGAGACAAAGAGAGAGAAATAAATACAAGTACAGTGTCTTTGTGAGAGGCACTGGGCAACATCAAGTTGACAAATTTCAACCTGCAGCACGTTTTTCTCTTGCGCTTCTCTGAGTGTTGTCTCGCGGGCCAGATTCATTCCCTTAGCGGGCCTGATCCGGCCCGCGGGCCGCCTGCTTGACACCTGTGCTCTAAGCTGTGAAGGTGGCTATGGACGTTTTATTGTCTGCCTTTCAAACGAAAGAAATTGATCTCTCCGTCTCTCTCCCTTTCTCTCAATCTCACAGACTGTCTCTCACTCACTCTCACGGTCTCTTTTGCTCTATCTCCCTCGATTTCTCTCTTTATCCATCACTTACTTTATAGCTCTGTCGCTGTATTACTCTCCATCGGTTTGTGTCTTTATCTACATATTTTCTGTCCGTGTGTCCCTCACTCCATCTCTTGTTTCTTTCTCTCTGTTTCTCTCTTTCCATCTGTTTCTGTTTGGCTCTCCCTCTTTCTCTGAATCCATCTCATAATGTGTCTCATTGTCCCTCTAGATCTCTCCCCGTCTCTGTGTCTCCCACCTGTCTATGTCCGTCCCTTTCTGTCTGTCTCTGCTTATCTTTGTGTTGTCATGATTACTGATTCGGGTCACCTGCGGCTGCCCCGCGAGCGCTGATTGGTTCCCTGACTCCTTTTAAACCCCCGGCTTCCAATAGGAAGCTGTCAGACCGTCCTGCGAACCTACGCTTTTGCTAAGCAAGCTCTGTACCTTCCGACAATCTCCTGCCCTGTTTTCTCCTGCCTGATTACCTGTTGCCGACCTGTTTCTGGACCCGTTTCTGCCCTGCTCTTCCGTCCCGGCCATCGACCTGTTTTGCCCTGTTTCCTGCCTGATACTTGTTGGCGACCTTTTTTCTGAACTCGTTACATCCCTTGCGCCCCGTTCCGGCTATCGACCAGCTTTCTTGCCGCCCACGACTATCCTTGCTCGACACGGAAGTGCCACTTCCGCGTTCTTGCCATCATCGGATCGTGCTCTTTCACAATAAAACTGAGTAAAACGAACGCTATTGGGTCCTGTCTCCGTTTCTGGCTTGAGACATATGTGTGTCTCCATCTTTGTGTCTCTCTCTGTCTGTCTGTCTTTCTCTCTGCCACACTCTTTTCTTGTCCTGCCTTCTCTCTCTGCCTCTTACCTACTATTGCCTTCTCTTGCCCCCTGTGTCTTTTTCTTTCTCTCTCTCTCTCTCTCTTGCTCTCCTTCACTCACTCTTTTGCTGAGAGTTACACTGTTACCAGGAAGGGATGCTGAGTTGCAGCAATATTTTAATTTTTGACGGATTATAATGAATCTATTGCTGAGAGGATTGCTACATTGGCTGTCGAAATGTTGGCCTGTGATGCTTCAGGTCATAAAAAGTAGCTTGATGCCTTGCCTTGTTTGTAACATTGTAATCTATCATTTGTATCCACATATTGGTGGAAGTCAGTCTCTTTTTAGAGAACCGGCTTTTTCGGCTCAACTCATCAAAGAGAGCCGAGGAAGCGGTTCTTGATCTATTACATAGTTTAAATGTGGAGTGTGTTGCTTGAGGTGATCTTAAAAAGTTGAATGTTCAATATTTATTTATTAAGTGAGAGTTAAAAATGCCCAACTGAGTTCAAAGAGCCCTTATGTTTTATTCCTCCAAAACTTGCATCTGGCGCACAGCAGATTTGGTAGCGGGAATGGAGGGGGAGTGTGTGGAAAGTGACGTCAAATACGTCCTTCAGTTTTTTGTCTTCTATTTGTTAGTGTAGCATGAAAACGGTGAAAGTAAGAAGAGGCTATTTTCAAATACAGTCCAAACGCCAAGCCAAACCCTAAGATAGATGAGAAAAGAAGAGTTTATTCCAGCACGTCTAATGAATAGCATGCACCAGCACGTGCATCTTATTAGGCAGACTAGGCCTGTCAAGACCCAGAACGGAGACAGAACCCACTCGCGTAACGTTTCTCACAAGTTTTATTAGAAGAAAGGGAAATGGTTGCGCCCACGATCCGGGGATTGCTGGTCGCGGGAAGCAGGTCGCTCCGAACACGTAAGTGGATCTTCCGTAGGAAACGATGGCGGTGTCAGGGGCGGAAAACTGGTCAATAGCCGGGACTGGGAGAGCAATACGGGTCGGAAACGAGTCGTAAGCTGGGACGGGAGAGCAGACATGGTCGAGATCAAAAACGGATCGTTAATCGGGACGGGAGAGCAAACGTGGTCGAGATCAAAAAAGTTCGTATCGGAAGACAAACAGGAGCCAAAAAATGGGACAGGCGTGAGTCAGGGTCGAAAAAGGGCATGCCGTGTAAAAACAGATTCGCAGACACCCGGGGATTGACATGACAGGGTTTAAATAATGGGGAAGCCAATCCGTCAACATACTGCAGCTGGCGCCACACGGGCGGGGCCGATTGGGCGCCGTGGCAACCGTGACAAGGCCCTTGAGCAGGGGGATTCTAACTGTTAAATGTGCTTCCCTTTGACTGCCTAAGAGTATAACAATTCTGTGAGGCATATATAGACAACCAAAGTGACGTTATTCTTGGAAGATTGTTTATCTGCAGAAAACCTGATAATATCTATGGCCCGGTGGCGACAAAAACGCTTTGCTGACATTTTACAAATTAACAGAATTCCCATGATGCACTGGGATGCACACTCCCCAAAAAAGTGCAAAACTATTCTGGTGTCCAAACAAATGCCAAGCAAAATGAGATTGTGTTGCCTTCTCGCGGGCGCTGAAGGTCACAAGATTATTCATGTTTAGTCAGGACAGATCGGGATGAATGGCCCCAACCGCCACCCCCCATCGGAGCCACCCCGCTCACCCCCCTGACTAGCCCGCCAGTCAAACGGCGCAAGATGGATGACGGCGGCTGGCGAGGAAGCGGTTCCTGATCTCGTCCAGCTTCTTCCTTGACAGGCCCCCGCGTCAGCTCCGGCTCCAAATTGAGCGGTTAGGACTGTCGGGCCCGGGCGCGATACATCACGCAGCCCCCAGACACATATCTGTCAAGCTGTACGTTTTTGCCGTACAAAGTACGTTTATGATGCATTTTAAGACGTGTACGACGTACGAGGAAATCTGTACGGAAAACGCATATTTGTCAATGATGGGTACCATCCGGTATACCTGTACATCGACTATCACGAAAGGGCAACTCAATCAAGTCAAACGACTTCACCGCGGTAGCCTCTATCTCTGTATCGGTTTTTTTATGTTGCAAACTAAGCGAGCGGTTTGATGCTACTGTGCACATGAGTCTGCCGCCTCGGGTTGCATGTTGTAGTTGTGTAGCGAAAGGAAGTCAGTCTCTTTTTAGAGAACCGGCTTTTTCGGCTCAACTCATCAAAGAGAGCCGGCTCCGGAACGGCTCACTTGCTTTGACGCATTATATTACGAATCATTATTGTTGTATAAATGAAATGAAATGAAATGATCTGCATTTATATAGCGCTTTTCAAGTCAATGACTTCCCAAAGCGCTTTACATTGAGCTCCACATTTCCCAATAGCGGCCTTGCAGCCATTTAAGGCGCTAACCTGCTTATTGGGGGTATTAGGGGTTCAGTGTCTTACCCAAGGACACTTCGACATGTAACACGGACGAGCTGGGATTCGAACTGGGATCCCTTGATCCCAAGACGAGCGCTCTACCTCCTGAGCTACTGCCGCCCCAAAAAGAAGTTGATACCAGCTCGGTGGCCTTAGGGGTAGGGCGCCCGCTCCGAGACTGGGAGGTTGCTGGTTCAAGCCTCGACCGAGTCAAACCTAAGACAACATTGGTACTCATTGCCTCCCTGCTTGGCGCTCAGCATTAGGGGTTGGAATTGGGGGGTTTGGTCAATTAATGACTCCCAACACATTAGTTGGGTTGAGCGAGGGGGCTGGGAATCCCCTCCTCTGTATCAGTCTCCCAGAAAGAGTCAGGAATGTGTTCTGGACTCTAGCCACCTCCCACTAGGGGGATATGGCTCCGGAATATATATATATATATATATATATATATATATATATATATATATAGGGCAGCACGGCGGCGCAGTGGTTAGCGCATGTGCGGCACGGTTCATGTCTTGGGAACCTCCTGCGTGGGTTCAAATCCAGCTCCAGATTTCCTGTGCGGAGTTTGTATGTTCTCCCCGTGCTTGCGTGGGTTTCCTCCGGGCACTCCGGTTTCCTCCCACATTCCAAAAACATGCATTTCAGGTGAATTGGCCGGTCCAAATTGTCCCTAGGTGTGAATGAGCGAGTGAGTTGTCTGTCCCTGTGTGCCCTGCAATTGGCTGGCAACCAGTTCAGGGTGTCCCCTGCCACCTGCCCGATGATTGCTGGGATGGGCTCCAGCACCCCCGCGACCCTACTGAGGATAAGCGGTGTAGCTGATGAGATGAGATGAGATATATATATATATATATATATATGAAAAGAAGTTAAGAAAAAAAGTAAGTATAAAAGGAGAAAATGAAAAAAGACAGGTTTGTGGTTATCCCTTTGATCAGTATATTACCAACAATGATTTAATGCAGAAAATAAATTCATAATTTGAATAAGAAAATGTATTATTCTACTTAATTATATTTGCATGTATTCTTTCCTTCTACAGTGAACGTCCAAGCGACTTCATTTTTTAACTTTTTTTATAATAAACCTCATTCATGTCGAGCAACTCAGGATCTCACACCAAAATGTTAATTAAAAATATATATGATATCACGAAACACTTGAAATGAAATGAAAATGAAATGCTCTGCATTTATATAGCTTTTTTCAAGTCAAGACTTCCCAAAGCTTTACAGTGTGCTTCACATTTCCCAATAGCGGCCATGTAAGGCGCTAACCTGGGGCATTAGGGGTTCAGTGTCTTACCCAAGGACACTTCGACATGTAACACGGAGGAGCCGGGTTTCAAACTGCGATCTCTTGATCCCAAGACGAGCGCTCTACCTCCTGAGCCACTGATACATCACGCAGCCCCCAGACAGGACAAAACACTGCTTCGCTCTCTGCCGCTTTGCTAACTGAGCAATATCTGTCGCGACATAAAAAAGGACGCTTTAATGCTATGGCGAGGACATTCGACATTCACCGATAGACAACAAAGAAAACAGGGCGGCCTTGAAAAGTTTCACCCATAAAGCGGGGGCCCGCGCCATTGTTGCGGGCTGCACTCTCTTTCTCGGCTTTCAAGGGCTTACGCCTGCGTTTTATTCTCGTTATCCGCCTCGCTTAAGTGCGCAGATCTCACAGCTTGCTAACGTTCTCCGAACGTCTCCGTTTTTCAGCATTTGGCCGAAGCGCTCTTGCTTCCATTTTCCTGTGAAGTTTAACAAGGCGTTTCTCCAACTGATCGGGCGTCGCGCCACCCGGGGTGGTAACTCACACGTTTTGGGCGACGTGGCGCGGAGTAAAGCATTTACGGCCCCCGGCGAGGAGGCGTATTAAACTTTTAACAACTCCGCGGCCGAGTTGCGTTGCGGAGTCCCAGCACTGGGCAAAGTAAAACCTCACAAACAGCTCTATGATATACGACGGTGCCTTGAGATAAGAGTCATAAGATTTCAAGGTACAATCCATCCTTGTATGGTGAGAGGTTGGCATCTTGTAAAGACTTTATCGAAAAAAAGAGGCTTCAAAGTCCTAAATGCCAAGTCCGGTTGACATTTACTGTACAGTGTCTGACTTTGAGTGTTTGCTTCAACATCTATGAACATCAATTGGAGGCGGAGTGACTAAACTGTACTAGCAGGCATCTAATCTCACATTATATTATTATATATATTACTAGAACAGCTTTTTTCCATCTTCGCAACATTGCTAAAATTCGCCCTATGCTGTCTCAGTCGGATGCGGGGATTATAATTCATGCGTTTATTACCTCCCGTCTCGATGACTGTATGCACTACTCTCCGGTCTCCCGAAGTCCGAAATCAAGAGCCTTCAGCTGGTACAAAATGCTGCAGCGAGGCTTTTAACTAAGACAAGAAAGTTTGATCGCATGACCCCGATTTTAGCTAACCTGCATTGGCTCCCTGTTAGCTTAAGATGTGATTTCAAGGGTCTGTTTGTAGTACACAAAATCATGCATGGACTTGCTCCCTCATATCTTTCAGATTTAATTTCCTCCTATGTTCCGGTTCGGAGCCTTTGCTCTGAAAATGCTGGTCTACTAGAGCCAAGAAGAAATCCGCAGGCTCAAGAGCGTTCTCCATTCGGGCCACGGTGCTGTGGAATGCCCTTACCCCTGAGATTCGATATGCAACCTCAGTGGAAATGTTTAAATCTAAGCTTAAAACACACTTCGATTCAATATCATATGAATAACCTATATTTTATGTTGACAATATCAGGGGATAGTGTCATAATAGTCTGTAGTTTTCAATACTCTTTGATCTGTGCGGCCCTTTGAGACTCTTTGTGATTAAGGGCTATACAAATAAACATGACTTGACTTGTAGAGAATACATCGTGTTGCTAAACGCCATTTTAGCTTCCACATGTGCTTCTTTGTTCTTTGTTCTCTCAACCGGTCTTTATCGGACAACAAAAGGAAGTCCAAGCGGGTCTCGGCACCAAATTAATAAAGTTAAAACTTATATGAACTCTATGTTGGCAGAATTAAACAAATAAAAACAAGCATTAAGGTAAATAAAATTTATTAGCATTGGTGATGGCCCAAACACCACTCGCCCCGGCTGGGCTCCCGGCCACACTGCGCGCCCCCGTGTGTCTAAACTTTAGTCACACAGGAAACAGATAAATACACCGGAAATGCAACTTCAAAATAAAAGAGTACAAAACTGAAACGTACAAGAGATGCAATTAGACTGATTATTAAACCGTTACTTCATGTGTGTGTGTGTGTGAAAAATTGTTTTTATATTTAGGAATATAAAAACAAGTTATATTCACAAAGTGAATTCTGAGAAATGTTACAACCAAAACGACCAACCTATCAAATTGACCAATCACTGGTGCGCTATTTTCAAACAAGCCACGTTGGTAACCCTTCATTCACTGTTAGATTTCTGCAGCTTTCTTGTTCAAGCTTAAACTCTTCCTTGCATTTGCCGGGTGTCTTTTTTTAGGTTGCCAAAGACCAATGTCAATTGACTCCTATGTGAAAAAGAGGTAAACTCATCAGTGTTTGTATAGTATAACATTTTGGTATACTAATGTCAATCAATGATAAAACCAGAAACTGATTCTAAACAGATCTAGTAGTACGAAAGCACCCTATAACTATATTAAAGGGTTATTTGTGCTGCAGTGTAAAGGTTGGGGATAGACTCCATCACCTTGTTGGACAAGTATAATTAACTCCCCTCAGAATAAAAAGCTTCCTCATTCAACATGTAACGTTGACAACACAGTGAAAACGCTTTTGAAATTTGACGACCCTGGAAAAAAGAAAACTCGACAGGCAAGATTGGATTCTGTTGGAGGTGGTGGGAGGACGATAATAAAACGTCTTTCTTATTTCTAACCATTATCACAGTTAGATGAGAGTTGAAAGGAGAACTGTGCTCCTATAATGTCAGTTCTGTGAAAAGACTGCGTTTCCACAAATAAGTGTCGGCGAGGAGCAGACGGTATAGAAACGGCATTGTTGTTCTTACCTTCGTCTTCAGACTGGAAGCTGAACCGACGAGGTGAGATCATGTTCGAGCGACGCTTGAATCAGAATAATTATTCTTGTTTGCAATTCAAAGGCCAGAAACATTTACAAACCAGGTGGCAATCGGTAGTGTAGGGGTGAGACACTATGAGAAATATTCAATACCGTAATCCCTCGCTACTTCGCAATACCTGATCCATTATCCCTGATTGTATAATGCTGCGAGGGGGGGGCCATCAGAGCACACTTTTGTCAGGATTGGCAGCTCTTTTTTGCAGTTACTTTATTTTAACCGAAAATTAACTCCACTTGGGCGACCGTGATCCATCGTCCTCAGTCCCATATTACAGTGAGTAGATGTGCTGTTCTGGCCTGCCTAAAATGAAATGTACGGTTGTGGCCTGAATCCATTATCCCCAACTGACTTTTGCTGAAAGCAGGGGCCATCAGAACTCGCTTTTCAGTTTGGGTTGCTGAAGCATGCTATTGCTGCCTGTCCAAAATGAACTACCTCGCTAGTTCGCGGTTCCACTTTTGCGGGTTCAGAGCTTCGCGGGTCTAAAAAATATACCTTACCTTCTCAATAAAAGCATTTATTGACTTGAGCAAGCGCGAGCTTATGTCAACTGAGGACACGGTGTGGACACACTTATTGTGAAGGGGAGGGGGAGGCCCTGACACAATGCTTAGTCATGGTGAGTTACCATGTTGCTCACCCCCCCTCCTTCAACTCCTCCCACTTCCCCCCCTTCTTCTGTGGCGCTAAGTTTATCGAGGAGGGACTCAGCGACGCGACGTAGGTATATTCTCTTCTGTCACATTTCAGCTCAAGTTTGACTTTATTATACCAAAAGCGAGCGGTTGTTTGTACTACCTAAACACGGCTAATTGAGTGTGGTTACGTGTATTTGTTGTAAAAGCCGATGCCGCTAGCTAAATTATGTTGTTATTGTCAGAAGGTAGCTCTTTCACTTTCATTAAAATGAACACAGACCATTTTTTCAACTGTTGTTTCCCAAAACGCTTCACAAACACTCATCAAATATCACATTTTCACTGTTTTTATTTTCAATATGTAACCGGTAGTGTTAACAAGCGAAATAAGCTGCGATGGCTGCATGTGGTCGAGAGCGGTTAATACAATCATACTGAATGGTTCCTAGTGGTTTTGCCGGAGTCCTATTCCGTGTAAATTGATTATGTAAGACATGGCTACACTTGTGTTTTGGTACATTCAGTTCCAGTGTGAAGAGTTCTGGATGAGTCACCCAATAACTCCTCGCCATCATGCCAGCGATCACTTCGGTTTAATGGCGGGGGGGTATACTGTATACCTTTTTTTTGAGCATTTTTGAAGGGGCGCCGCTACTTCGCGGATTTTCAGTTTTCGCGGGTGGTCTCGGTCCCCATTAACCGCGATAACCGAGGGATTATTGTACAATCCTTAATCCCCATTTCACCCCATTTATCTTATGCCATTACTGGAACATGGTTCATGGATCTCTTAACCACCTGGGTCATCCAGGCACCACTGAGGACGCAACTCTGGACAGCTTTCTCCGATGTTGACGGTTCATGGCCTGTTTTTGGGGCATGGCAAAATTGGCACCAGTCCATTCCCGAATGTTGTTTTTGTCTCCTCCTGCCTCATTGGACTGTGACCTGGAGAATTTTCTTGGCAGATCCTAATGATTTTGTGAAGTGACCATACTACCGAAGTTTTATTCTGCGCAGTTGACAACAGATCTTTGTAGGGTCTAAAGTTATCCCTGCTGGGGTTGTGCACGGTCTCTGTATACCCGGCAAAAATCAACTGCACCCATGCAGCAGCGATCCATAATTTCTGGTTCACTAAATATCGAATAGGCGCTTCACGAATTCTTAAATATATCGGAGTTCTGGGGCCTCAATTTCAGAGAGAGAACAAGAAGTGTGTGCAGACAAAAACTACGTCACATGCCTGTTCCTCTTTATGAATAACAATTAACTCTAGAGGTGGCAAACCTGAGAGAACCGCCTCAGTTCGCCCGTAAAAACTAATAACTTTATATGAATATAGCTATAGGCTCCTGTGTGGAGTTTGCATGTTCTCCCCGTGCTTGCGTGGGTTTCCTCCGGGCACTCCGGTTTCCTTCCACATTCCAAAAACATGCAAGTCAGGTTAATTGGCCGGTCTATATTGTCCCTAGGTGTGAATAAGCGAGCAAATTGTCTGTCCCTGTGTGCCCTGTGATTGGCAGTCAATCAGTTCAGGTTGTCCCCTGCCCACTGCCCGATGATTGCTGGGATGGGCTCCAGCACCCCCGCGACCCTACTGAGGATAAGCGGTGCAGATGATAGATGGATGGATGGATCACTTCAGCTACATTTTTTATCATATAATTTTAAAATATCACTTTAGCCATCTTGTGGTTTGACACATTATTTTTGCTGATTATTTTTCCGAATTGTAAACAAGTCAGAAAAAATTAAAATAAAAAATTCACGTTCCCGTCTTAAGATGGACGCATGCTCAAACTCATCACGGTGGCTGTTTGTCACCTCCGCTCGCATTAATGTACTACTCGTCGCCCGTGTTTATAAATTCAAACAGAAGTGCTTCTCAGGGTCTTTAAATGTTTTCCATTCACCCCCTTTAATTATTCATGCGCTATCTGCTGTAATTTTTCTTACTGATTCTTTTCAAGCACCCTCTATCCTTTTTGCTAAATTATGGATGTCGCTCGTTGGGAAGCGCTGGTTCGGTTGGCTCGCGTCGCTCATAACGGCAAACGCGGCGGCCCGGACGCGATTTATTCGCCGTTTGCAGCCCCTCCCATAAAAGCTTTATCTCGGATTTCACGCGTCTCCCGAGTGGGGCGGCGGTGAGCGTTTCGCAAAGTGCTCTGCTTTGATTTACGTTCCTGACACAAGGGTGGATTGTGTGTGTGTGATTGTGGAAATGACAGTACATGGAGACAATACACAGGTTGTTGTGTTTTTGACTTGTTGGCGTCATTGTGGCTTTGACAGTAAAGGGTAGACAGTTAGGTCGGCTTCAGATAGAGAGATAGATACCATAGATACTATAGATAGACCTGAACAAGGTAGATACCATGGATAGATAGATACCATAGATAGGTAGATAGATAGATACCATAGATAGATAGAGACGAGCAAAATAGATATATGCCATAGATAGATACCATAGATATATAGACGCGAACTAGATATAGATACCATAGCTAGATAGACGCGAACTAGATAGACAGATGCCATATATAGATAGACGCGAACTAGATAGACGGATACCATAGATAGATAGATAGATAGATATAGACGCGAACTAGATGGATAAATACCATAGATAGACGCGAACTAGATAAATAGAGATAGACGCGAACTAGAGATAGACACGAACTAGATAGATAGACATAGACTCGAACTAGATAGATAGAGATAGACGCGAACTAGATAGATAGATACCATAGATAGATGAAGCGAACTAGATGGATAGATACCATAGCTGGATAGAGAGATAGATAGACGCAAACTAGATAGATAGATAGATAGGTAGATAGATACTTTATTCATCTCCTAGGGAAAGTCACCCTTGAAAAATAAAATAAAAGATATATAATGCAAAAATACCCAATTTAACGTTTTGCTATAGAGTATTTAAATAGTGCTACGGAAAATGCACACTGTAATAAAAATAGGCTGATATGCAAATGTGTGTGTGTGTGGGGGGGGGTAATGTGGGCTTTTACTCCCCCGGGTGGAGTGAACGAGCCTCATGGCATTAGGAAGAAATGATCTACTCAGTCTGTCCATGGAACAAGACTGTTTTTTTTTAGCATTCAGACGTTTTTTTTTTTTAAATTAAATCGTGGTGTATAAAAAGAAAGCCATCTGTGAATAAGTGGTTCTATATGTAACACCTTGTAAAAAAATAATATTTGAAATAAAAATATAAGGGCAGCATGGCGGCGCAGTGGTTAGAGCGTGTGCGGCACAGTTCTGAGGTCATGAGATCGAACCTCCTGTGTGGAGTTTGCATATTCTCCCCGTGCTTGCGTGGGTTTCCTCCCACATTCTAAAAACATGCATGTCAGGTTAATTGGCCGGTTCAAATTGTCCCTAGGTGTGAATGAGCGAGCGAATTGTCTGTCTGTGTGTGCCCTGCGACTGGCTAGCAACTAGTTCAGGGTGTCCCCTGCCCACTGCCCGAAGATAGCTGGGATGGGCTCCAGCACCCCGCGACCCTACTGAGGACAAGCCGTGCAGATAATGGATGGATGTATGGACATCTGTCCCCCTTGCTGCGACCTGTAAGGGGCAACGACATTTATATGACAATGCCATACAAAAAATAATGCCAGCTGCTGTTAATAAAGAGGTGAGAAGAAATGTAATGGCAAAGCAAAGCCTCATAGACCAATGTCGGTGTAATTTTTAAGCAGACTTGTTGAGAAACACAGCAACAATTACAAGCATTTACAAACTCCCAAAATTCAGTCACTTTTCAATCCCTGAAAACACAACAATAAAAGCCAAGCATTTTCAAGGATTTTAAGCACCTGTACCAACGCTGAATAGAATGATACTGCATGCAGTGACTGTTCAACCTTTAAAAAATATATAGAGTTATCTGCAAGTGCTCTCGTTGGGTTAACATGTTTAATGTTTGTTGCTAAAAGGACACAATAGAGAAGCACATAACACCAACTCTCTAAAACCTATTGCAAATCCCCTTTAGTTAATTTTTTGGACGATAATTGTCCATAAGTATGAAACCTATAGTGATGATCTTGTTTATGGTACTGTATTAAACGTGGATAAATATGATAGCTCTTACTGCAGTATTAAACCCATAAGCCTTATAGTCCAGTGCGCCTTATGTGTGGAAAAGTGGATACAATTAGACTATTTCGGGCAGGTGCGCCTTATAATCCGGTGTCCTTATCGTATGGAAAATACAGTGAAAAACGATCATGTTTCTAATGTAATTGTGCCTTTCACTTATTGGAGAAGTTATTCGTAGAAATATTAAATTAACTCCATGCAGTGTGTTAGCTCTTAAAGACATTGTGGCCTTTTTCTATTCTTACTTTCCATGATGTAAAAGTAAGCTAGGTTTTTTTTTTTATTATTACTGTATCACATCATAGGCGCCGCCGCGAGTGGCAGCCTTTTCAGCAGCTCCGTGTTAGTTCGCACTTTTTTGTGATTTATTGTTTTTATTGTCTGCTTCTATCTTCGGTGTTTTTCGTCCCGTTTGACAACTACACTTTGGATTACTTTCTATCCTATCGTTATGTGTTTTAACGCACAAAAATGCGTTTATTCGAGGAATCAACTCCTTGTCCTAAAGCATTCTCGTGCAGGCGTGACGAGGGGGGCCTTTCGTGGCTGCAGAGCCGGAGCTAAGGCTAAGCGGCTAGCGGCGTTATAAGCCTTCGGTACCGTCCGTAATCATGGTAAATGTGAACTCTCTACCAAATAAGACCGACGAACTGGCTGTGCTGGTGAAAAACATCAAAGTGTACAGGGAGTGCAGTTTGCTGAGTTTTACGGAAACGTGGCTCACGTCTAACATCCCGGGCGCTAACGTAGAGCTACCCGGAGCTACCCGGCTTCAGCGCTGATAGGACAGACAGAGAGACAAAAGCTTGCGGGAAGCGGAGAGGAGGTGGACTCGCTATCTATTGAGGTGGTGTAACCCTGGGCACAAAGATTTCCATCTGCTGCAGGGATGTCGAACGTTTGGCCTAGCGTGTGGCGTCATCCACTCCGCTGTTGCTAAACTACAACACAGCACCCCGAGGCCATTCAGTTAATCTGTTAATAAACAACAAAGGATACTGTCGGAAGTGTGAATTTCCCTACGGGGATGAATAAAGTATCTATCTATTTATCTATCTATCTATCTATCTATGTTTACCCCCCTTTGCAAAAAAAAACAGTCTTTGTCCCCCTCCCTGTGACCTCTTTTGCGACAGCACATAACGTCCAGGCCGACTCCAAACACCTGCTCAGACTCCACATCGATCACGCCAGCAACTTTGCTCCCATCTGGCTGGGTCGCGCCAAGTGGGAGTCGGCCTCATCTGCTGGCTTTTTCGCTTTGGCGTCAAAGGCGATGTGGGCGGGAATGCGCTTTTTAATCGGGGTTCAGCCTGCGCTTGGACGGAGCCACGGGAGGAGTTTGTGGTCTGTCTCATCGAGCTGGTTACTCAGCAAGAGTGGGATCCAAATCGAATGGCTGGCATGAGATTTCGACCTTGTGCGTTTTTTAAAAAGGGACAGATTTATGATGTTAACTTCTAACTAGCTAGTGACTTTGATGCAAAACAGTCATGACATCTCGCGTCTCAACTTTAGGACAGAACATAAGTGACTTTAGCCAAACTTTAAATGCTATGTAAATGCTATTGTACCTTGGTGCTGCCTTTGACACTGTGGACCATAATGTCTACTAAAACGGTTGGAAAAATGGATTCGTCTCTCAGGAACCGCCCTCTTATGGTTCAGATCCTACCTCTCTGATAGGACGCACTGTGTTAAATATGGCGAAAGGACATCTGAGCCCTTTAGTGTTATCTGTGGTGTTCCGCAGGGTTCAGTACTTGGCCCCCTTCTTTTTTAGCATTTACGTTCTTCTATTAGGTGATATTATTCGCAAGTATAATATTAGTTTCCATTGCTACGCAGATGACACTCAACTATATCTTCCAATTGGAGGAATCTACCACACTAAACTGTGGAAATCTGGAGGCCTGCTTCACTGATATATGAGAATGGATGTGACTCAACTTCTTGCGCCTTAACTCTGAAAAGACAAAAGTGCTAGTTATTGGTCCATCTACATGCCGTGACTTGTTTTCAAAAACTGTTCTGAACATTGACAAATGTAATATCACCCAGAGTGACTCAGTCAAAAATTTAGGTGTCATATTTGACCCCAATCTGTCCCTTCAAACGCACGTGAAGAATATTACTAGAACAGCTTTTTTCCATCTTCGCCCTATGCCGTCTCAGTCAGATGCAGATATTATAATTCATGCGTTTATTACCTCACCTCTCGATTACTGTAATGCACTACTCTCCGGTCTCCCGAAGTCCAAAATCAAGAGCCTTCAGCTGGTACAAAATGCTACAGCGAGGCTTTAAACCAAGACAAGAAAGTTTGATCACATGACCCCGATATTAGCTAACCTGTATTGGCTCCCTGTTAGCTTACGATGTGATTTTAAGGTTCTGTTGGTAAGATACAAAAGCATGCATGGACTTGCTCCCTCATATCTTTCAGATTTAATTTCGCCCTATGTTCTGGTCCGGAGCCTTCGCTCTGAAAATGCTGGTCTACTAGTGATCCCAAGAGCCAAGAAGAAATCTGGAGGTCCGAGAGCGTTCTTCATTCGGACACCGGTGCTGTGGAATGATCTTCCCCTGAGATTTGATCTGCAACTTCTGTGGAAATGTTAAAATCTAAGCTTAAAGCACACTTATATTCTATAGCATATGAATAACCTACATTTAATGTTGACAATATCAGTGTATTATTTGCCCTCATGTATGTTTTAGATGACAGGATGGTGTCATAATAGTCTGTGGTTTGCAATAATCTGTGGTCAGTGCAGCCCTTGGAGACTCTTTGTGATTAAGGGCGTCACAAATAGACATGGCTTGACTATTTTGAAACTGTAGTGTACAATCATCAAGTACAAACTTTGAGGTGAGAAAAGTTGTAAATTTCTCTCGTCACCCATCTGCTTTCTTGCCACACTGTTCTGGCTCCGGTTATATTAATGATCTAGTTTCCATGGCGAGTTTTGGTTGGATGAATGTGTGTCTGTGTCGCACCTGCTGGTATCTAGCGTCAGTGGGCCATTTAGAACCAAGAGAGCAGAAGGAAAGGGAGAAGCTATTCCTACTATTGCATCTTACTAGATCTTTTCTAATTTATACTTCCTTATATTTGTCAATTTGTTCACGTTATTGTGTTTTGCTAGTACGTGTTTATCATGTGGCTTTTAGTCCACCATTGTTCAGGAAATTCATTTCCATACTGTCTGTGTAATCACCTTTTTAGAATATTTTCCACACTTTTTGTCCGATTCAATTTGAAAGAACACTTGATTTGCCCATGGGCTGGTTCTGAAAATAGCTCACCAGTGATGGGTCATTATGATTTTCAAGGATATTTGATTTCTAACTGGCATGAGAAATCAATGACACAGTGAGTGTCTCTTACTACATGATGAGTTCTTTAGCTTTGTATATGTGAATCAATCAGTGACCTTATTCAATGCATATGATTAAGTGATTGGCCAGACCTATTTCAACCTGACTTTTAATACATCCTGGTAATAATAAAATACTTACCAGTGTCCGAAATAACGTCTGCCCGGACGCCCGGGGCGTGCATTTTTTACATCGGGCGTACAACTTACAAAATCGGTGGCCGACAACTTTTTCAAGAAAAAAGAAAAAGCGAAAGTCTTTTTTTAAATGAAACGTTTGCTTTGTTCCGATTTCGAAATCTTGGTTCAGTTTGGAAATTTAGAAATTTCGGTTGGTTTGGCGATTTGCAAACTCGGCAGCCAATCAGAAGCCTGCATCAAATAACTTCCGGACTTTCCCCAGTGTTATAAGGTCGTGCATTTTCATATCATTTTCCAAAGTAGACAGAGAACACAAGAAAAAATGATAATTGGTTCAGATTCAAGCCAAAACCTCAGCTCCAGAAGAAAGATTCAAAAGAAGCTAACAAAATGTATGACGCGACAAAACGTAAACGTACATTAAAAGCATCGTGGAAAGAGGAGTTGCCGTGGCTTGTAGCAGACGACGCAACGCAAACATTGCATGAATGAAGATGAGTAAATACAGGTACATACTGATGGCAGATGGAAAACAGCGATGTCATATACATGCAATGAATGTTATAAGTAGATTTATAATAAACTTAAATTTAAAGTGTTGTTCTGTTATATATTCTGATTATCAATCCTTAATACTTTGCAACAATGTTTTTTTTTTGCGATTACTCGTCTTATTGTGTTTCAAGTTGTGAAAAATGGGCCACGCAACTTTATGGCTGAGCAGGCAACTTTTCAGAGTTGTCTGCCCTGGTGTGCGCTAACTTTTTCTGATGAGTTTCGAACACTGTACTAACAACATAGTAATGACATGAAAGGATATTAAAATAGGCATATCAAACTGGAAGCCCTTTGTGCTAAAAAGACACAAAAAAGTAGATCTACGCTAAAAAACGGTTGTTAACCCCTGCGCTACAGCATATTATACATTGCATTTCATTCAGCCAAGACACCTTGCAATTCTCAATACTATCTATCTATCTATCTATCTACCTTGGTCATATCCCTCAAGAGGGGTGACCGACAGCAAGATACATACAATAACAAAGAAAATAACAGGGAAAAATAGCAAACACCTAAACAAGTTCACCTCGGCACCTAAATCGGTCATGCTTTTCGTTCCTCCAGATGAAAGAGGACACGAGAAAGCGGCCATGTCACTCGGGTCAGGTTGACACAACACACTCTTTTGTTCAACAGCAGGGCCCGACAGCTTTCACTGGTTTACCCCTGCTGCATCAAACAGGTGTCCTGCCCATCCCTTAGAACGCGCCCAAACACCTCTCCACTCATTCCTATCACCAACAAGAGCCCTAGCCTCCACTATATTTCGACCTCTTTCCTGCAGTGCACTCATAACATCATCCATCCACGTCAATCTCAGCCTTCCTCTTGGTCTCCTTCCGTTGACTTCTGCTCTGTAGATCCTCATCAACATTCACTCCTCATCCATCCTCTCCATGTGTCCAAACCTACCGAGTACTCTCTTATCCACACGCTTGCTCCGTTCCACTACTACTCCAGTTCTGTCTCTCACAATTTCATTTCTCAATCTATCCAATCTTGTCACTCCTTACATACTCCTCAAACACTTCATCTCAAAAACATTTCATTTCCTTCTCAAATCTGCATTCAGGCTCCAAGTCTCAGCACCATACAACACAGTCGGCACAATCACACTCTCATACAGTCCCCTCTTAACATCCATACTCATACTCTTGTTGCTCATCACTCTCCTCAGATCACCCAAAACCTTGCTTCCTTGATTAACTCTGTGCCATGCCTCGCACTCTATTCCACCAACTGCAGCCACATCACAACCCAATTACCTAAAGCTTTCAACTTCTTCCAGTACCTGTCCATGCAACCTTATTTCTAACGCCATGCCCACTCCATCACGTGAACACTTCATCACTTTACTCTTCCTGACATTCACACATAACTCACACCTATCACATACTCTTCCAAACTCTGTTACCAATTCTCAATACAGTAGTTATAAAAACAAAGCTGGTTTCACAAGGTATCCACCAACCAATAAGAAATTAGCTTTTTTGGAATAAAAAAAGGCTAGATTTATTTTTTTGCATTGGAATTAAAGATACTCATATGGTTTAATAAAATAGTCTGTAGCTTACACATTCAACTTGCCCATAAAAATGGGTGAAAATAAACTAATTTGCTTTCAAAGCTAACAACTTGTTATAATGTCCAAATCTTATGACAGTCAAGATGATATAAACCAAAGCTCACCTGCACATCTGGTCCTAGCTCTCAGCGGTGGTCCGGGAGCACCGGTGCCACCCTCGAGAGGCCTGGTGAGCAGAACGCTGATCTCGTATTCGGTGTCTGGGTCCAGGTGCCCGATTTTGTGCGTGGTCTTGTCGACGGGCTGCAGGTCGTACATGGTGCCGGACACGGTGCGGTACTCCACCTCCCGGTCAACGATGGGGCCGTCGCCGTTAATGGAGTTGGCATTGAGCTGTATCCACAAGTAGGTTGCGCCCACCGCGGTCAGCTGGGGTGGTGCGATGGGCACTGGAGGCTCTATGGAGGGGGAAAAAGGTAGTAGTGAGGTGTCTGATAGGCACTGTGCTACCTTTGTTTTTGGTTAGTTTTCCACATGTATTCTTTCTTTTCAGGCATGTTGCAAACAACATCAATTCACTAAATATTTTAACACACATTAACTGATGCAACCTGGACAAGTCAAAATTGATGCGAGACTATTTGGCCCTCTTGAACTTTCTGACCTTTTGCCACATTTCAGACTTCAAAGATATAAAACTGTAATTTTTTGTGAAGCATCAACAATAAGTGGGACACAATCATGAAGTGGAACACACTTTATTGGATATTTTAAACTTTTTTAACACATAAACGAAAAAGTGGGTGTGCAAAATGATTCAGGCCCATTGAGTTAATACCAGGGTTGGGTAGGGTTACTTTAACTTGATTACTTTCAATTGCTTTTGGATTACTCCAATACCAAATATGCTAATAAAAGACAAAATAAAATAAATATGAATAAAATGATGACTCACAACACGTGGTAAGCTTTCTCTCCTGGTTTTGATCTCCGGCAAAACGAACATAAAATGCGACAGAAACAAAATGAAAATAAATCCAAACAGCTTGCCGACATCATTTTTGCCGTTCCATGTATTCCGTTACTCCCCAAGCCTGCACAAAATGTAGTCATTTTATTCATATTTAGTTTCTTTTGTCTTTTATTAGCATATTTGGTATTGGAGTAATCTAAAGTAATTGAAAGTAATTAAGTTAAAGTAACACTACCCAACCCTGGTTAATACTTTGTAGCTCCACCTTTTGCTGCGATTACAGCTGCAAGTCGCTTGGGGTCTATTTTCACATCGAGAAACTGATATTTTTGCCCATTCTTCCTTGCAAAACAGCTCGAGCTCAGTGAGTTTGGATGGAAAGCGTTTGTGAACAGCAGTTTTCGGGTCTTTCCACAGATTCTCAATTGGATTGAGGTCTGGACTTCATTGGATCATTGTCTTGTTGGAAGACAAATCTCTGTCCCAGTCTCGGTTTTTTGGGGGACTCCATCAGGTTTTCTTCCAGAATGGTCTTCTATTTGGCTCCATTCATCTTCCCATCAATTTTAACTATCTTCCCAGTGCCTGCTGAAAAAAAGCCGGCCCAAACCATGATGCTGCCACCACCATGTTTGACTGTGAGGATAGTGTGTTGAGGGTGATGAACCGTGCTGCTTCTACGCCAAACATAACGTCTTGCATTGTTGCCAAAAAGTTCGATTTTGGTCTCATCTGACCAGAGCACCTTCTTCCACATGTTTGGTGTATCTCCCAGGTGGCTTGTGGCAAACTTTAAATGAAACTTTTTATGGATATCTTTCTTGCTTGCTTCTTGCCACTCTTCCATAAAGGCTAGATTTGTCTAGTATACGACTGATAGTTGTCCTTAGGACAGAATCTCCTACCTTAGCTGTAGACCTCTGCAGTTCATCTAGAGTGATAATGGGCCTCTTGGCTGCATCTCTGATCAGTTTTCACCTTGCATGAGCTGAAAGTTTAGGGGGACTGCCCGATCTTGGTAGATTTGCAGTGGTCTGATACTCCTTCCATTTCAATATTATTGCTTGCACAGTGCTCCTTGGGAAGCTTGGGAAATCTTAGTGTATCAAAATCCAGCTTGAAACTTCTTCACAACAATATCTCGGACCTGCCTGTTGAATACCTCGTTCTTCATGATGCTCTGGGCGTATAAACATACCTCTGAGACTATCACAGTGAAGGTGCATTAATACAGAGATTTGATTACACACAGGTGGATTCCATTTATCATCGTTATTCATTTAGATCAACATTGAATCAATCAGAGATCCTCATTGAACTTCTGGAAAGAGTTTGCTGCACTGAAAGTAAAGGGACTGAATCATTTTGCACACCCACTTTTTCATTTTTTATGTGTTAAAAAAGTTGAAAATATCCAATAAAGTGTGTTCCACTTCATGATTGTGTCCCACTTATTGTTGATGCTTCACAAGAAATTGCAGTTTTATATATTGATGTTTAAAGTCTCAAATGTGGCAAAAGTTCACAAAGTTCAAGGGGGCGAAATAATTTTGCAAGCCACTGGGGTCAAATTATGTTTCTGGTTCCTCAAACATCATACACTGAGAGCAAGATGACAACAGCTTCTATTGGTTGATGGATTACTGAGTGAATACCCAGATGCTAGCTCTAATTGTCAAAATGGGCAAATGGGCATGGATGTATCACATTGTTGGACTTTGTGTGAAGGTGTCCAAGTAAACCGGCTACAACTTTGACCATGACCTTTTTCTGTCTCGCGTTCCTAATATTTGTCTAATCTGGTTTAATCCTTTGGCATATTTGCTTTAATGAGCCTTCTAAAATGTCAGCACAGGTTCTCTCATCTGTTTGTGGCATTTATATCTGTGCTCATCAACTCTTTAATTTGGCAGAAACTTAAAAAGAAATCATTCATTAGTCTTTAGAGCTTGAATAAACAATGAACATCAGGTTAATGACATTAGTCGACGTTGTCAACAAAAATCGATTATAAAAATAGTCGACGATTAATTCCATTGTCCACCATTGTCGCCAGACACGTTTTCCAAGATTGAGGCATTTCTACATGTATACAATCACTCAAGTCAAGTCATTTTTATTTGTATAGCCCTTAATCATAAAGAGTCTCAAAGGGCTGCACAGGTTATTGCACAGACTATTATTACACCATCCCCTGATCTGGAACCAACATACCATCCCCTGATCTGGAACCAACATGAGGGCACTCATATGCAATTGAGTCTAAAAAATGGTGGAATCAACATCAAGTCTGCGTACCAAAACTGCTCACGTCTGGGAGCATTTCAGTCTGGATACGGAAAATATAAAGACTACTTGCAAAGTTTGTAAAGCAGACACTGCGTATGTTGGCAATACCTCTGTTAAGAGAGTCTGACTCGCCTTGGTAGGATTCAAGTAGCGTCTAAGCTAATGAGGTTTTGATGACATGCATTTTAGATAGATAGATAGATAGATAGATAGATAGATAGATAGATAGATAGATAGATAGATAGATAGATAGATAGATAGATAGATAGATAGATAGATAGATAGATAGATAGATAGATAGATAGATAGATAGATAGATAGATAGATAGATAGATAGATAGATAGATAGATAGATAGATAGATAGATAGATACTGTATTCATCCGCGTAGGGAAATTCACACTTCCAGCAGTATCCTTGTGTTGAAAGCTAAAATAATAAATAAAAGATATAGAACACAAACATACCCAATATGTTTGAATAGTGCTACGGAAAATACAGACTG
This sequence comes from Urocampus carinirostris, assembly GCF_059441175.1. Lineage (NCBI taxonomy): Eukaryota > Metazoa > Chordata > Actinopteri > Syngnathiformes > Syngnathidae > Urocampus > Urocampus carinirostris. The sequence goes on along the minus strand of NC_142349.1, from coordinate 68,114,610 downwards.
AAATGAAAATATGGTAATATACAAATGTGGTGGGTGGGGTTTAATGTGGGCTTTTACCCCCCTGGGTGGAGTTCAAGAGCCTCATGGCATATACTATGCTGAAAAAGAGAGCTTGAGCGCTATGCCAGACTGTGCCAGACAAAAACTCATTTTAAATTACATGTTAGTGGTTAAAATGGTAAAAATGACAAACATCAGTTGTTAAAAGCATTTGATTTCAAACCGTTGAGAATCATTAGGGACGGTTGTTATAATTTGCAGTTGACCAAGAGATGTACTACACAAATTACACACATTTGTTTTGTTTACAGTTTTACGGATGCCAATGAGTCTGGCGTTGGGGTTGGGTTGGTTTGGCTAGCCGGGTCCCTTAACCACTAGGGGGCACCATTTTTTGTGGTGTGTTTTGGGCAAGTACAGACTGGTTGCGCTTATCCCTCTTACAGGCCAGAATAATAAAAGTTATACTTGATTTTAATGTATTATTTATTTTACTGTCCCTAAGAAAATTGACAGAGGATCATTTATTGATCTATGTTTCTACTAACACAAGCAGTGCGCCTAAGTGGTTTTGGAAGCATTTTTATTTTTCATTTTCGTACAAATGCGCAGTATGTTTTTTCAAATATAAATGTTCTGACTGTACTCATTTTCTTGTGTTTTTTATCATTTTCCACATACTTAAATCAACTCAATGCTAAATCTAAGAAAACATTTATAATCATTTGACTATTCGACTAATGATTAGACGCATGTCCTGTATGTTTTGGAGGTTTCTCTTCCCCAAGTTTGTTGATGCAGATTTAAATCTGTGTCGGAGCTTGATAATGACCCAGGTCATTGGACTCACCTGTAATTGAGCAGAAAAACTCCAAAAACAAGCAGGACATGCGGCTCTTGAGAACCACGTTGGCCAACCCTGGGTCACCCATTGTTTTAATAGTCTGTGACTAGTCAACACGTTAAATAGTTGTTAATTGCAATTAATTAGTGTTAATTGATGAACAATACGAATACATTTTCTATTTCTAACTTTTGTAGCATTTTAATAATTAATAAAGCCAAATTCATTTTAAACTATAATGCATTGTATGTATTATATTGTTCTCTAGTTTTGCCATACTTAACATATTGTGCAGAAGTCTGGGGCAATAATTACAAAAGTTCACTACAGTTTTTATCCTCTAAAAATGTGCAATTAGAACCATACACAGGGTAGAATATCGAGATCATACTGCTGTCCAAATTATTAAAATTGGATGATTCAGTAAAATTTTTCATTGCACAACTGCTATTTAAGGTCAACAAAAACATAGTGCCAGAAAACATCAAAAAATTATTCATTCAGAAAGAGGGAAATTATAACTTGAGGGGCTGTAGTAAATTCATGATACCAAAGGTAAGAACCACCAGGAAAAGTATGTGTGTGTCTGCGTGTGGAGTCAAACTTTAGAACAATTTGCAAGACGAGATCAAACAATGTCCAACTATTCACTTGTTCAGGTTTAGATACAAAGAAACATTCCTGGTGGAATACAGAGATGAGTGGTGCGTCTAGTTAACTTTGTTGTTATTGTTGCTATTCTTATATCAAAACTGTTATTGATATCATTACAATTGTTGTTATATCATTGGTATATTTGGTGGAGAAGATAAAGGGGTAGGTAATATAAGCATTTGCTTCTTACTTCCCCTTTTCGAACATATTATGTAATATTATTTTGTTGTTGAGTTATTGCCTTTGTCCTGTTTTTATTTTATTGTTCGAATAAAGTTTTCATTCAGTCATTCATTCATAACTTGCATCTTGTGCATTCTTGCAGGAGGAACGTTGAGCGCATAAGTGCGTAACCTCTCTCTGGCCACCATGCGGTGGCTGATTGTCCATTATCAGGAAGCAGATGGTTAGAGCACAATGACCTCAAGTCCCGGGTCCCTAAACTGGGTCTAATCCGAGCTGTGCAACATCACCTCGAGCCGACCAGCTAATCCAGCCGACCTCAGACTGTCTGAGGTGTTGGAATCTGTGATTGTTTTGATGGCTTTTCAGGTCAGCTGTCTTTAATTGTCTGAGTCTTTTTAAGCCACGCTAGCCTTTTTTTAAATTTCAAACGATCATGGCAGAGTCCCTCTGATCAATATAGGAAAATATATGACAATTTTCCTTCTGTTTAATATGAAAAAAAATGGTGGCGATTTTGTCTCTGTTCAATATGAAAACTATTTTGAGGTGATTATTTTCAGTTTAACCAATGTCTGAAATAACATCGGCTCGGACGTCTCCGCCCAGGTGGCCGACAACTTTTTAAGAAAGAGAAAAAAAAAACGAAAGAAAAATTTTCAAATAAAAAATTTGCTTTGTTTTGATTTCGAAATCTTCGTTTGGTTTGGAAATTTCGGTCCGTTTGGCAATTTGCATACATGGCAGCCAATCAGAAGCCTGCACCAAGTAACTTCGTCCTTCCGGACTTTCCCGAGCGTTATAAGGTCATGCATTTGCATATCATTTTCCAAAGTAGACAGAGAACGCAAGAAAAATGGTGGTTAAGAATTAAGCCAAAACCTCGGCTCCAGAAGAAAGATTCAAAAGAAGGGCTTCACAGGTTATTACACAGACTATTTTTTTCAGACTATTTTTTTCAGACTATTATTACACCATCCCCTGATCTGGAACCAACATGAGGGCGAGGAAAAACTCAAAAACCTATAAGACAAGAGATGGCGGCAGAGAGCGGCAAAATTTCGAGTTGCGGACGCAGTCTATCAATTTCCCAAACCCGAAACGTTTCCGATGGTTACAAGCAGTTAGCCGAAAACAAATGTTTTTCACAAGTTCTACGTCGCCCGAAAAGGTTAAAGAACGACTTTTCTATAAGGCGAATCGTCCTGTTAAATTCCATTCAACGAAAGCGCAAAAAGCTTACGGTGATGAAAGCACGGAAGTGCACTAAAGCCGGCGTGTTGAAAATTACGGATTAACCGCGTGAGATGCAGTCGCGCGCCGGCACACGTGGTAGGTATTAACAGCTCGCTCGGGTCGGAGATGGGCGAGACCAGGGTGCGAAAAAAGCCCGGCCAAACGCGAGCAGCTGTTTGACCACACGGCCAAGCGGAGCCGCGACAGCTGCGCTTTCCTCGACTGCAGCATCTGCCCACTAACAGCGGATTAGTCCACATATGTGTAGAATGTGTCGGAGACATTTTTGGAAACATTTTACATAGTAAATACAGTGGAACCTCGGTTCTCGACCATAATCCGTTCCAGAACCCTGTTTGAAAACCGATTTGTTCGATCACCGAAATCATTTTTCCCATTAAAAATAATGTAAATCGTTTTAATCCGTTCAAACACCCTGAATGTTTACCTTGAATGTGTAACGTAAACATGAAGCTAACCCAGGCTAATCGTACGTTCGCATTATCGTAATCTTCCGTACGAAAGATTACGCTAACATGAACGTGTAAAAATAAAAAAAAATCAGGTCGTTTACAAGTCATTTAGCACCCGGGTCTCCACAACAAGTGGTGAGCGGTTCATTGGAAAGGGGGCTGCGTTCCAACACCCTGAATGTTGGGCTCCGTTCCAACACCCTGAATGTTTACCTTGAATGTTTAACGTAAACATAAAGCTAACCCAGGCTAATCGTACATTCGCGTTAGCGTAATCTTCCGTACAAAAGATTACGCTAACATGAGCTTCTAAAAATAAAAAAAAGGATAAAGAAAAGAATTATGAATATGATTTCTTACCTTTGTGGTGGTCAGCAGAAGGCGTGGGTCAGACACTCACACACCTCCTTCATATTTTCCTATTATTTCTTTCTTAAATGCAATAGTTGTACGCACTACTTTTCTTTTTTCACCTGTAACAACTTTGCTGCTTGCACTGACTTTCTTCGGATGCATAATTAGGGGCTAAAACACTTCGTACACCTATATTAAAAGTGAAAGCAAAACAAAGCACGTCCGCACGCGATAAAAGTTGGTCACGAAAAGAGCGATCTACACCCGTACGCCGCTCAGCATCGCACCCTAGCGTACGCACTCACGCATTACCGGCGTTCGAACTCCGTTTTTTTGACCGAATAGCGAAGCAAGAATTTCTCGAAATTTTTGGTCGGACTCCTATTTGTTCGAACTGAGAGGCGTTCGAAAACCGAGGTTCCACTGTACAAGAAAAGTTTAATGAGGCGGTCATTTTGATATAAGGTGCATAGTTTGAGGTGTCCTTAAATAGTTGAATGTAGAACATTTTCCCTATTAAGTATGTGTTAACAATACACAACTGAGTTCAAAGAGCCTTTATATTTTTCCATCGCAACTATTTGCTTTGTCTTAATTTTATCAGAGGTGATAAAGCAGGAAAGATAGGGGGTCGTTCAAGATTGAGTTCATGCTCTTCACCACAGTTTCTTCTTAGTGTGGCATGAAAATGGCGAAAGTAAGAACCGGCCTGTCTCAAATACAATTTAAACGCCAACCCAAAATGCCCCTAAAAAAAAAAAAGAGTTCCTTCGAGCGCATCCAAGAAATGTACTTACTTGCACACAGATCATGAACGAGCGGACTGAAGCTGCAATGATGAAATAAGCCAATTGGCATGAGCAGGTAGAACATTGTACATATTCAACTACTAAATGTATCAGAAAATGTATTTTTGAAGGGATTTTTTGTCATTTTATTAAACACTATTAAACACTATTATCCACGGGAAGTTCTGTATTTTCCAGACTATATGGTGCACTGGATTATAAGCCGCACCTTCAAAAATATTTTATTTTGTGAAAAAGCTTTCACATACAGTATAAAGCACACATGCCTATAAGGTACGTTAAAAGAGGCTGGCATAAAAAAACATCTGAAAATGAAAATATTTTTCTCATAGAACACAAATATCATGCAACTCTACCAAAATGAATTGATTCACTCATAAATGGTTACCGTATGTAGCAGAATATTATAGTAATCACATCATTGCCATTTTTTTTTACTTATTCTAAAATATATAATGTAGAACTGTAAGAAAATGCTGGACCTTACGGAAAAATTGTTTTTGGATAATTAACAATATTGGATGAAAATAAGGGAATCAAAACCAGATCCGTTTATCAAACAGACTGAATGGCTACCAGTTGAGGTTGTCTCCTGCCCACTGCCCGAAGATGGTTGGGCTCCAGAACCCCCGCGACCCTACTGAGGATAAGCGGTGCAGATAATGGATAGATGGATTTTCTTTATTAGCCCTGCCATTGGCTGGCAACCAGTTCAGGGTGTCCTCTGCCCACTACCCGGAGATAGCTGGGATGGGCTCCAGCACCCCCGCGACCCTACTGAGGATAAGCGGTGCAGATAATGGATGGATGGATATTCATCAAACAATGGGAATTGTAAATAACAATGAAAAATCAATTGAACATGAATCGTTTTTTGAAAACCTATAGGTTTTTAATAAAAGTCTTGGTAAATATAAGCAAATATGTATACATCCATCCAGTATTTGCACCACTTATCCTCAGTAGGGTCGCGGGGGTGCTGGAGCCCATTCCGGCTATCTTTGGGCGGTGGGCAGGGGACACCCTGAACTGGTTGCCAGGCAGTCGCAGGGCACACAGGGAAAGACAAATCGCTCGCTCATTCACACCTAGGGACAATTTGGACCGGCTAATTTACCTGACATGCATGTTGTTTGGTATGTGGGAGGAAACCGGAGTGCCCTGACGAAACCCACGCAAGCACGGGGAGAACATGCAAACTCCACACAGGAGGTTCAGTCGCATGACCTCAGAACTTTTCAGCTTTACAATTTAAAACGTATCCCCCCTAATAGCCAACAATTAAAGGCTTGACTAACAAGTACACACAGGGCTCCTCCACCATGCAACTGTCATCACTGTCCTGTTGATTCACGTAAATAATCATTTCTTTCATTTGCCGAAAGCCTCTCTGCCCCTCTCTCTCTTTGTCTTCAAAAATGGGGGAGGTCCTCATTACTCTCCTAACCAAGCTGGAAAAGCATCGATCGCCTCTAGGAAGATGACCGGCGAGTCTGGCTCCGATTTCGATTTCTTTTCCTCCCTCTTCTCACTGGCTATTCTCATTAGTGCCGACACGGGCCGGAATGCTCAGCTGGATTTCCGTGAACCCGGGCAAAAAAAGGGAGCCCGCGCCTGGACAGGGGCCAATAATTATCGTCCCTTTCAGGACCGCGACGGGAGAGCCCATCACCGGGATGGATAAGGGGAGGGAGGGCCGGTTCGAGCGGCCCGATCCATATGGCACGGCGCGCTTCCACATAAATCTGGCATGAAAATCAGGAGTGATTATCGGGGATAATCAAGCATTCATTCTCCTCCTGTTGACCAAGGCGGTGGCGGCGTATAGTAATGAATCCGGGCTGTAAAATCCACACTTCTCGCAGGTCACTCCTTTACACGTTCAAAAGGCGAATTAAAATCCATTGCCACTCCAAGAAGGGAGGAGAGCGGGCCGTGAAGGGTTTAAACGCTTGTTTTAAGGCGTTGGATGTAGAGATAAGAGGGGATGACACTTAGAAGCGTGAAAATGCCATTCTCTCCCGGGCAGACATTTAAGAGGGAGAACGTATTACGTCTAGATTCAGATAATGACATCAATATTTATGACAAAGGCAACGCATACAGCTGTTTAGACAGGGCCGCAGAGCAAAACATGGGCAGGAGGGTGGGTGCATTCAGACAAAATAATTATTCAGAAATGGGGAAAACTACCATCAATGTGGACTATAAGCTGCAACCAGTATATTTATAAAGGAAAAAACGCTTTTTTACATAAATAAGTCGCACTTGACTATAAGCCGCACATGCCCACATTGAAACATGAGACAAAAAAAGCCGGTACACGGAAATAGTTTTAATACATTAACCCCTTAACTTTTGATGAACAAATACGTGTCTGTACGATGTCACTGAAATATGTCGTTGGAGAGCTTAAACTCTTGGTATTCCAGATATCAATACCATTTCATTTACCAGTGTCTGAAACTCATAATAGTTAGCGGACACCAGGGCAGAAAACTCTGAGAAGTTGCCTGCCCAGCCATAAAGTTGCCAGCCCCATTTTTCAAATCTTGAAACACAATAAGACGACTCATCACAAAAAAAAACATTGTTGCGAAGTATTAAGGATTGATAATCGGAGTATATAACAGGACAACACTTTAAAATTAGGTTTATTATAAATCCACTTATAGCATTCATTGCATGTATATGACATTGCTGTTTTCCATCTGCCATTAGAATGTACCTGTATTGACTCATCTTCATTCATGCAATGTTTGCGTTGCGTCGTCTGCTACAAGCCACTTACAGGTAACTACAGACTGTGTTTGATTGTCCTGTAGCTGATCATTGGCTGAGCCTTTGCTGTTCTGGTTATTCTTCCGTTGTCTTCCGTTTTCTTCCAGGTGTCTGTTTTTTCCACCAGTTTGAATGCATTGGAGATTATTCTAGCTGAATGGCAAACAATTTTTTCGCACATGTTTATAGGTTATTTGCTCCCCAATCAACTTTTTAATCAAAGAACGCCATTCTTCAGAACAGTGTCTTGAATGAACAATTTTCCTTAAATGCATGTTTAACCTTTGCTGGCATCATTATCCTTACATAGGCACCACCCGATTGGCACATTTTGTTTTTTTGTTTTCTTCCCCCAAATTGATGAACTCAGATTGGTTGCCACACTGCATATTTTCTTTTGAACACACTACATGCCTTATTGCACAGCGTACCTATTATGAATGCTGGGTCTGCTTTTTTGTTTTCTGAGAATCTACTGAACCTACTGGTAACTCTGGCATGGTACAGTAACAAAATTACTGAAGACCAGGGATATTCTGGTTAGTCACATTGCAATCCTATTATTTTGAACAGCACTGTATACACATGAACACACACACACATCATTATTATTATTTTTTCATACGTAAAAGTCATGCAATAGAGAATAGACCACCTTCGGCAAAAAAACAATGCATCCGTTCACTTCAGCACTCTACCGAACCACCCTGACTGACGCTTTTATCCAATATCCAAATCCTCAAGGTGAGAAAGCCATTTGCACGAAATTCAGTTAAAAACCTCAAAAGCGGTTAACATTTCCAAAGTCAATTCTTAACAGGGAAGCCTGATCTACGTTATTAGACATTATCTCGCTTGCCCACTATCCGTTGTGTCCATTCTGGCGTGATTGACAGAGCTCCATCTACAGCGGCAGGATTAAACCTATCAATCACATAAGGCTCCGAGACAAAAAAAAAGAGAGAAAGAGACAGAGGAGAGAAGAGGGGGGGGGGAATAAAGGCAGTAAATTCAATTGAGAGCACACGGAGAAGATTGAGGTGAAGAAATATAGGAGGCCATTACTGGACGACTATAGGGGCTGTAAGGAAAGTGAGGCCTTGCAGCCACAGACGACTCCATAAATTCATATCAAATGACTGCAGGAGTCAAACATCAGTGAAGCTACTGTAAACCCGCCTGCCTCTTGCCTTTGTGATCCTTTAAGGCGCTATTGTGCTCCGTCAAGGACGGCCACCGGTTTATGGTGAAAACGTCCTCCCGATAACCAATCGCCATAAAAGAGTCTGCGGATATCAGTAAACAACAATCTAAGACATTTCTAAAAAGAAACTGAGAAGGGAACGCCATTCTGGTAACAACAGCATCCGAAAAACATGGGTCGAGCAAGTACAAACAACGATCCCAGGTAGTGGGTACGAGAGGTCGGCCAATTACTGGCATCAATATTTTGGAATTTGATGGATATCTGTCTCAGCATTTTTATCCATTCGATGAGACGATTATTAAGTGAGTTCCACCTAAGACTCTCTTTTGCTCCTACTCCATCCTTCCTCTATCCTCACTACCCACCCAGTGCCTTCTGATTGGATAAGGCACCTGGGGCGGAACCCCAAAAGCTAGAACAATGAGAGCGGCAGCTCAGCTAACTTATCCCGGCATGCCTCTGTCCGTGAAAAAAAAGCAAGAGATAGCTTAAAAAGTGTAGTAGACGTGTGTCAGAGCATCACGTCTAGCATCCCGGATGCTAACGTGGAGCTACCCGTCTCCAGCAATGTTAGTGCAGACAGACACAAAATCCTGCGGGAAGCGGAGAGGAGGACTCGCTATTTACGTGAACACGAGGTGGTGTAACCCTGGGCACAAAGATTTCCATCTGCTGTGTGACGTCATCCACTCCGCTGTTTTGTAAACTACAACACAGCACACCATCCTGTTAATCTGTTAATAATCAACACAAGGATACTGCTGGAAGTGTGAATTTCCCTACGGGGATGAATAAAGTATCAATCTATCTATTTATCTATTAGCTCTTATAATAATACTAGTTTGTGAATCAAGCGTGTGTTTGTAATGGACAGACAGAAAAATAGCACGCCAAAGCAGAAGTGATGAGCTCTTTTCATAACATTAACTCGTCAATCTGGCTCTAAAACAGTAATGCCCGCACTTGTCTTTTGGCAAGCTTCTTTGAAATTTCGATGTACTTTTTGTTTGAAGTTAATCCAAGTCATGTTGGTTGTATTGATATTTTTATAAATTAATGGTAAAAATAAATCAGGGAGCTATTTAGGTTTTTATGTACCTTAATAAAAGTTGCTGCTAAGCCTAATTTTATTTCCTGCACTGTTTTTGATTTAAGAGAAAGACTAGTCATAGTAGTTGTGTTGAATTTCTAATTTATCTTAGGTAAAATATTTACCAGAGCTTTTAAAGTTGTATCTAAATTTATGTATTAATTTGTTGTTTCTTTGTGCATTATTGAAAATTGATAACGCCATTTCTTTAGCTTTTACAGCAAATGAATATCCGCCCCAAATATCAGTTATCGGACTCTTTTTAATACTAATAATCGGTATGGGCCCCAAAAAAACGCATATCGGTCAAAAAACATTAGTTCAAGTTTCAGCAGTCTTCTATATTTACAAGAAATGTCCATACAACTAAAACTGCCATATGGCAAGGTCTGATACTATCCTGACACAATAGGGTCCCTGTACTTGACCATAACTAATAAATTTTTATTAAAAATGATTAACACAAAAAAATGTTGTTGTATTCCCAGAAAACAAAACATTGGGGAAAGTAACTACGGATAAAAAGCTTACGCAAAGTAAGAAATAGCGTATTTTTTACGGAAAAATCCACTTCCCACACCTTAAATTTGTAAACTACACAAAAACGTAATCGATTTTATTCCCACTTCCACCATAAAACACCCTAATGTAGCAGAATCCTGTCAGACATGGCATCCAAAAACTCTTTAGTGTCTGTTTTAACACCAAATCGTATATACCAGGGGTGGCGAGCAAGTTTGACACAAAGACCCGAAATTTTTAACTGTGAGAATCAAAGAGCCACACCACACACTTGAGACTTTTCAAGGTGCTCAATTTTTGCTTGCGTAGTTCAGAACCTTTGGAGAATTCTGTGTCAATATTAGCATGGGCTGTGCTAAAATGACACTGAAGATTTGAAGTCTTGGAATGGGATATCGTGGTACTGCTTGATAAACAGAGTGATTTGCCATTCCGTGCAACAAAAAAGGAAGCATCTTCCCATTCTTCCTGAAAGGCCCCGTGTTCATCTTCATATTTCCGTTTCGCTTTGCATTTTGCCATTTTGACCATGAGGGCAACAGTCTGCACGCTCATGAAATGTTTATTAATTTCCCGGCATTAGACGTAACCTACGCAGATAGTTGGCAGTCAGTTTTGTGTCCGGAGCAGCATAAAAACAACAAATCTAAAAGCCTTTATTATTTTCAAAAGCTGACCATGCGCCTTATAATACAGTGCGCCTTATTTATGGATCAATATTAAGTCGCAAAGTTTTGCAACTAATGCAGCAGCCGCCGACTAGATTTTCCTCCAAACGCCAAGTAGTCCGCGGTGTATGCTGGGATCTATTTACCGGCGTTTCATTGGCTAACCAATGTGTCAATCATCATTTGAATCGATCACTATTGGCTAAAGTTATTCGGAGGTAAAGGGGGCGGATCCTTTTTATCATTTACAGGCTGGCATAGGCTAAAGCGGCAAAACAAAGCCTGCAATTGGCCGAAAAAGATGTGTCAATCATCAGTTGAATCGATCACTATTGGCTAAAGTTATTCAGAGGTAAAGGGGGCGGATCCTTTTTATCATTTACAGGCTGGCATAGGCTAAAGCGGCAAAACAAAGCCTTCAATTGGCCGAAAAAGATGAATGTGAATAGCACGTTGGGTTGACGGCATAGACAAAGCATTTTTTACTATTCTGTATTTGTAAATATTTTATTCTCCTGGATTTACTACACTCACGGATATAAGAGGACCATGGTTGCACATTATCATTGAACACAACGACTTCGGTGAGCTACTCCGGCTATATATTTTCCCTGTATCTTGTTTCAGACTGAACTCGATGTTTCTGTGATAAGCAGTGCAGATAATGGATGGAATGGAGTGTCTATTTTTAAATTAAACTCAATTTCAAGTGTTTATTGTCATATGCACAGTAAAGTTGCGAGCGAAAAAGAAAATAGAAACTAAGGAATGGTTGGCATTTCTTGAATCCCAAGACTTTACCCTTCCGAACGAAATTTGGAACGATGCATTTGAGTGACATCGTACGGACACCGCATCCGCACGTGTTCTCCACACGTATTTGCTTATTTGCAAGCTTTGGGAATGTTAAGGGGGTAATGAGTTTGACTGAACTATCTGACAGTTTTGTCGACGTTCCCATTGTAGCGCCTTATAATCCGGTGCGTCTTATGTATGTCAAATATAGGACCAAAAACTATTTTTTCAGGGTGCGCCCTATAACCCGGTGCGCCTTATAGTGGGGAAAATACGGTAAACATGAAACGAGGCAAAGAGCCACAGTATATAGAAAATATGATGAGGCAAAGAGACACATTCTTATTGGCCAAGGGCCGCGTGTTCGCCACCCCTGGTATATACTGTACTCAACACTCACGCTTGATGGTCAGCTCGCCGTAGTTGGACACGCCGACCCCTTTGTCCGAGTGGACGATGCATCGATAGCGACCGGAGTCTCCTTTGGTGGTGTTTTCCACGTCGAAGGTGCCGATGAACCGGCGGTTGTTCCAAGGTTTGGTCGCCTTCATCGGGGCCTCCCGTCCGCCCATGCCCTGTTTGAGAGCAGGCACATGCAAGCGGTGTCACCTTGTATGTTCCGGCATCTTTACTTTTGTTTGTTTGCCTGAGTCCCAATCGAAAGTGATACATTAATCACACTGAGACGCGCAGAGAGGCAGCAGCTTCTCCCCAGCTGTCACCCCTTGCGGCGGGCAGATGGGGGGGAGCATTTGTTCATTAGAAACGTTTCTTCACCGCTGTCATCGGGGCTTGGATTTGGCCTAATGTTTGTTTTGCAGCTCCGATGCTAATGGGGACGCATTTGTGAAAATGATGGAGTACCTGGCACGGGACCTTTTAGCCTGCGATTGCTACAGTGACACCCCGTGTTTGCGTCACAGGGCCGTAAAGGCTCTGGCTGCCAGATGCACTGCCATTGTCGTACGGATCAAGGTCGGCTGCTGTGTGCCGGATATAGAAGGCGCTCTCCACAGAGCCCGTGTCTATGCGGGTTAAGAGCATACGGCGGTGAGCTGACACCTGTAATCCCCTGCCTGCCAGCCAGCAGGTTACATCCAGGATCCAATGAAGCAACGTGTGAATGTCGCAGCTTGAACCTTACACTTGCCATTCTGGTTCCGAGAGAGGCATAATGGGATCTCAGAGTTAGTCGAAGTTATAAAGGTAGAGTGAAAATAAAAATGAAGTCATGTTAGACTGATTAAAGACCAAAGTGGCAGGGGACTTAATCAAGATCTAGACAAAAAAAAAAAAAAAAGATTTAGAGTCACGCTAACACGCTAACACGGATTCCAGATTAAGGACGATAAATGTGAGAGAATCAAGAACCACAACAGGAAAATGAGACACTAAATTAAGATCAAGAAAAGCGAAACATTGTCTAACTGAAGACATCGCATTCGTTCCATTCCAAGGAAGAGGAAAAATGAGACTGACCAAGAAAAGAAGAAACCATGTCAAAACCAAGAAGACTGCAACAACATAAGAAAGTCAAGATGAAGACTGAAGTATCTCACACATTCCAGATCAATGCAAATTAAACGGGAAATCGAGTCAAGACCGATATTAAGAAAATGAGAAACCAAATTAAGATAAAGAAAAAATATGTAGACATAATCGTCTCATGAATTACAAAGAGAGGCAGAATAAAGGTAGGACGGAGTCCAGACCAAAGATGAAGAAAATATGACATCAATTTAAGATTATATATAGATGAAAATGAAACAAAGTCAGGATTAAGACTGATCCATCAAACCCATTCCAGATCAAGGAAGATTTAAAGTGGGAGAGAGTCAAGACCTAAATGTGGGGGATATTAAGACGAAAAAAAAAAGAGAAACGAGAAGAAGCCTGTATTGTCTCACCGGTTCTATTTCAAGGACGGTAAAACGAGAGCACAAAGAAAATGTGTCTTAGACGGAAGCAATCAGAGATTTCAGCCATTCCATATCACAGCAGAATAATAGGAGGACAGAGTCGAGAACGAAGCTAAGAAAACCAAACAAAAACTGAAGATCAAAAATGTAAAACAAAGTGAAGGTCAAAATAAAGATCAATTCATGGAACATGTCAAGTCAAGTCAAGTGTATTTAGATAGCCCTTAATCACAGAGTCTCAAAGGGCTGCACAGATCAAATACTATTGAAAACTACAGACTATTATGACACCATCCCCTGATATTGTCAACATAAAATATAGGTTATTCATGTGCTTTAAAATAGAAGTGTGTTTTAAGCTTGGATTTAAACATTTCCACTGAGGTTGCAGACGGATCGGGGTCAAATATGACACTTACATTTTTGACTGAGTCACTCTGGGTGATATTACATTTGTCAATGTTCAGAGCAGTTATTGAGAACAAGTCACGGCATTTTGGATGGACCAATAACTAACATTTCGGTCTTTTCAGAGTTAAGGCGCAAGAAGTTGAGTGACATCCATTCTTTTATGTCAGTGAGGCAGGCCTCGAAATTTCCACCGTTTGGAGTGGCAGATTCCTCCATCGGAAGATATAGTTGAGTGTCATCTGCGTAGCAATGGAAACTGATATCATACTTGCGAATAATAGCACCTCATGGAAGCATGTAAGTGGAAGTAAGTGCTAAAAAGTAGGGGGCCAAGTACTGAACCCTGCGGAACACCACAGGTAACACTAAAGGGCTCAGATGTCATTTCAGCATATTTAACGCAGTGCGTCCAATCCGAGACGTAAGATCTGAACCATAAGAGGACGGTTCCCGGGAGACCAATCCATTTTTCCAACCGTTCTAGTAAGATATTATGGTCCACCGTGTCAAAAGCAGCACTAAGGTCCAGCAGCAGCAAGAGTGATGAAGCACCAGAGTCCATTGCTAGTAGAAGATCATTGGTTGCCTTAACCAGAGCTTTCTCAGTAGAGTGGTTAGCCCTGAATCCTGATTGCATTGATCCGAAAAGATTGTGCCACAACTTTTTCAAGTACTTTAGAGAGAAACGGTGAGAATACAAACCAAGACAAACACTCTGTGATGCAAGAGGGGCCAATACATCGTGCAGGTAAACAGAGAGAAGCATTACCTGAAGCCATAGACGGAAATTGTCCCGCTTGCGTCCATTGACGGTGCAGTGAAAAGACGCAGTCTGTCCGGCGTTGACCTCCACTCCCTTTATAGTCAGAAAGTGAGGCGTGTTCACTAAGAAAACAAAACAGACGAAATGTTTACTAGGCAGCCTGTTGACGTCAAGGTGAGCTTAAACTGTGTAGTTAAACGTCAGGTGTGTGTGTGTGTGTGAGCGAGGGAAATTACGACCCCTGTGGCTGGCCTCGCTTGTAAACTTGAGTCCAAGTCGACCTGAATGGATGCCGCATTTCTACTTGAGTATGTGCAACCTCGTGAAGTCTCGGGCCCAAATTGTTAGGAAGAAGGCGGCCATCTAAATCTTCGCAACGAGACCCCAGAGGCCGTTCAGCTGCTAATTGCACTTGTCGCTTTATTTCCCCCGCACATTGTGATGATGCATTTTCAGAATGATCATTGTTTTATTTTCTAGAGGAAAATTTATTTTTTTCCCCTTAGGTCACCTGAAGACTTGTACATGGATAGATCTTTTATATATATATATATATATATATATATATATATATATATATATATACAGTGTTCTCGTTTGCCCGCGTCCCTGCGTCCTAGCCGCAACATTTTTGCTGGGGACGCATAGTGTCAAATCAACGTGCGTCCCCGGGACGCAACTTTTTTGACACAAAATTGTCATTATTACGTGATTACATTTTTTTTTTTTTTAAACAAAGATTTACCACACTGCAAACTTTTTGCCAGGCAGATCCGCCATTGTTGTTTTGGTCTCGCGGTTCGAGTTTTCGTCTGCGCGCCGATCTCGGCCAACGAGATCTCGTTGTTTCGAGATGACGTCATTGTTGTGGTGCTTGTCGTCGAGGGAAGGTGAAGGCTAAGTATGCCTCCGAAAAAGTTAGTATTATGTGAAAATCAACACAAAATTGGTCATTTATTCAGTGTCAGTCATAAGTCGAAACTTAATGCAGAAAGTGATAACAACGGTAATAATTCCGGCACGAAAAAACGGCGGAGAAATTCTTCGGAAGATCGCGAAGGCAAGGAAAACACGTGTGTTGAAGCCAACGATTTGACGAAAGAAAACAAACAAAAGAATACTCCTAGCAAGGACTTTTCTGCCAAAATGGACTCAATTATATTCCTGGTGACGCTATGAGGAGGATGATAATGGATTGGACTTTCAGAAGGCATTACAACTATGGCGGGACAGCAAACCACGAAGAATATATGAATTGGAAAATCTGAAGTGATAACTTGCTTTGTATTGTCAATTAACTGTCATGATTAAAACTGCACAAATATATAGACTAATATTTCAGCAATATTATTTTGTATAATGTACAATATTTTTGTGAAGTGAAAAATCTGAAGCGATAACTGCTTTGTATTATCAATTAACTGTGATGATTAAAACTGAACGACAATATAGATTAATATAATTATTTCAGCAATATTATTTTAAATATTGTGCAATATTTTTGTGAAGTGAAAAATCTGAAGTGATAATTGATTTGTATTACCAATAAACTGTGATGATTAAAACTGAATGAATATATAGATTTCTATTATATATTTGTCGCCGATTTACAATTTCAACCTCGATAACACTTAATTTTGGGGACCCATAGATCTCTCTTGGGACCCATAGATTTTTTTCCAAAAGCATGACACTAACACGTTCCTGCAAAAAAGACACATACTAGCAGAAAATATGTTACTTTTAACTATTTAGAGACCGCTCCAACGACCCACCCCACCATTAAAGTTGTTGCATTTTGCACTATTGTTGAACTTTCTGAATGCAGCAAGGTGATCTTACAAAAGCATGTCTTTCCTCTAGAAACCAGGGTAATTATCATTACCACATGGAATATTCCGCAGAAATACTCGCGTGGAACATTTTTGATGAGCGCGGGGGAAAAATAGGACAATCTCTCAGCGCGACCTTGATTTGAAATGTAACCGAATCTCTAAAGACTGCGAAGAAAATGTAATTCTATCACTTTCATCGCTAAGAGTTCCGCTTGTGCTTTTAGATTTCGTTTTAAGTGTCAAAAAACGGGGGCGATTTTTCATACGCTTTAATGATAGGGGAGGGTCATAGTATAATAACACCTTTGTCTTTGATGACCCCTAATGGTGGAATAATTAGAAAATAAATGCTTTAGCGGTGTGGCCCATCAGTCAAAGAGGGCTGATTGCCACTGAGAGAAACATCGATTCCACCTCGTGCTTCCTCCCCTTCACGTTTAAACATTGATCACGTCGCAAACGGCGTCATCGATCGCCCGGGATGCTTTCAGATGCAACGCGTATAGCCGCGGCGATCCATGGTATCGACGCAACAGTTGTAGGAATTGGGCCACTTTCAAATGGTTAGCACGTCATTAGCATTTAACAATCGGAGTGTGATACTAGCGGCTACTGTATGAAGGCCGGAGCGAATTCTAAATCGATGGATGAGAACCCGTGCAAGCCATTGATTTTGGACTTAAAGATCTGAGGGTGAAAACCTCTTAGTGGAATGTGGGGATGCCATCAGATGCCCCATTCGTATTGTGGAATAAAAGTAGAAACATCTGGAAGGTTCGTAACTGACAGGGCTTTGGCTGGGTCAGGGCAACTCCAACTATTTGCTTAACTGATACGAATTTGGACTCCAACTATTTGCTTAACTGATAAGAATTTGGCTGGGTCAGGGCAACTCCAACTATTTCTAGGAAATTGCGTAATTTCAGAGATTTTATTATTGTAATTATTATAATTATTGATTTCTGACCTATGTAATAAGTATATCCATGAGATTTGGTTATATTAGACATAAGCGGAAAGGAGGATTTGTAAAATGTATTTAATAGGGAAGATAAAGGGGTAGGGAAAATAAGCATCTGCTTCTGACTACCCCTTTTCGAACATGTTATGTGACATTATTTTGTTGTTGACTCATTGTTTTTGTCCTGTTTTTATTTTAATGTTCGAAATAAAAGTTTCCATTCATTCATTCATTCAATTTAGCGCCCGGCTAGAGAAAAACAACACGTCGTTGCTGACCGAACACAGTATAAATGCCACTGTCGCCCGGACAACTCTGGGAACACGACTGAATGTTTGGATGAAATAAAACAACATGTCCTCTCTCATTTCAACTCTCTCTGCTCTGTTGTGTATGTTTTGGGGCGGGGCCGATACACGTCCTGCCCCGAAATTCGCAGGGTTTTGGTTCAAACATATGGTAGAGAGTAGGACTGTTTTTTTATGTTGTTTTGTTTTTTTAATTAAGTCCTTTTTTACAATGGAAAATTCCATAAATGATTAAAACGATTCTTTGCCCTAGTGTTGTAGCTCTCATTTTGCCCCATGGGTTTCTGTAGCTTTCCTAAGTATCTGTAGCCTCTGCCCTCACTTTGTTTATTCCCAATAGCATAGCAGGGCTACAGCTAGCTAAAAACAATAAGATTGCAATTTCTGGACAGCGTTTAGTACGTGTTTTGCTCACCTTGGTTCCTACAGTCTGACACCTCAGAGTTGCTGCTCTGCATAAATCAAATGCAGTGAAATAGAAACTTGATTTTTGTTTGTTAACAAATAGTGTAATAAGACGTTTATTATAAATTTTCAAATAACAAACCCTTTTTACGGGGTCAAGAATTTGTTTGAAAAAATTATTGATGTAAAACATCTTTAGCTCAGGAGGTAGAGCGCTCGTCTTGGGATCAAGCGATCACAGGTTCGATTCCCGGCTCTTCTGTGTTATATGTCGAAGTGTCCACAGGCAAGACACTGAATCCCTAATGCCCCCAATAAGCAGGTAGGCGCCTTGCATGGCTGACTCCCTATTGGTGTGTGAGAGTGTGTGTGTGAATGGGTAAGTGTAAAGCACAATGTAAAGCGCTTTGGGAGGTCTTCATTGACTTGAAAAGCGCTATATGAATGCAGACCATTTACCAGTAACTACTGTACTGTCATATAATAATTTGAATCAATAGGAACTTAAGCAGATAGACTGCTCAGCCAATCAGAATAAAGCACAAAACCTACAATTAAATTTAGTGAATTGGCAAGACCGTGAATATTCACAGGGTTCACTGTATAACTAACATATTTATAGAATTTATATATATTTCATGGATATGTAAAAAAAATCTAATTCATGGATTCAATTGTTGCTATACAATAACTAGAAGCTATGAAAGGAAAAAATATTGTATGGCAGTAGAATTTGAAAATTGATCATGTAAGAATGTAAGTACTGTAAACGTTTCATTTAGGGGCGGCAGTAGCTCAGGAGGTAGAGCGATCGTTTTAGGATTAAGGGATCCCAGTTCGAATCCCGGCTTGTCCGTGTTACATGTCGAAGTGTCCTTGGGTAAGACATTGAACCCCCAATTACCCCCAATAAGCAGGTTAGCGCCTTACATGGCTGCACAGATCACGGCCGCTATTGGGAAATGTGAAGCACAATGTAAAGCGCTTTGGGAAGTCATTGACTTGAAAAGCGCTATATAAATGCAGATCATTTCATTTCATTTCATTTCATTCTGTTATTGCTGGGAAAGATGGCCGAACTCGCTACAAGGTTCAGGGGGCAACTTTATTTTCACAAAGGTTTTGGTTTTTTTCT
The DNA here is from genome assembly GCF_059441175.1 of Urocampus carinirostris. Lineage (NCBI taxonomy): Eukaryota > Metazoa > Chordata > Actinopteri > Syngnathiformes > Syngnathidae > Urocampus > Urocampus carinirostris. The sequence continues at coordinate 68,095,257 of NC_142349.1, read as the reverse complement.
TGTGCCTTGAAAGAAGGAATCGACATTTCAAAACTGTATTTTAATCAAAATTAGTTTGATGTTCTGAAACCTTCGTTGTCATGATTACTGATTTGGTTCACCTGTGCCCGCTCATTTGGCGCTAGCCGTTGCGGGCTACCTGATTGGTTCCCTGTCCCTTATTAAACCCAGTCCTTTCACTTTCTGGTTGTCAGTCCGTCTGCAAACCTCTGTTGTTATAAAGAAAGCCTTTTTGACCTCGACTCCCGCCTGTCCCGTTTTCGTACCCGTTTTTCCACCTGCCCGTTCCTGATCTCCCCGTTCGTCTCTGGCTACGATCTGTTTTTGATCCCGACCACGTCTGTTCTCCCGTCTCGGCTTACGACCCGTGTTTGATCCCGACCACATTTTTGCTCTCCTGTCCCGGCTATCGACCCTGACACAGCCATCTCCCGCTATGGAAGATCCACTTCCGTATTTGGATCACGATCCGATTGTGAAAGCGACTTGCTTCCCACGTCCAGCAAGCACCGGATCGCGGGCGCTGCCCTTTCTTTGTCTATTTAATAAACTTGTGGTTAACGCTACGCATTTGGGTCCTGATTCTGTTCTGGTCGTGACATTTGTGAGTGATAAATAGTAGAGTTGTTATTTTGCTACGTCATATCTATGTTATGTTACTGATATCTAACAAGTCAATTATAATTCATACTTCCCGGGTTTTAACTACTGTGGGACTTTTTTGGAAGGCAACTGAGTGTTTTAAAACTTATTTAGTGTCATGATTACTGATGTGACTCAGCTGTGACCGCTTCTTTGGTGCCAACTGCCGCGGGTTCTGATTGGCTCCCGATCAGTATTTATATCCAGTCCTGCCAGTTCCCTGTTGTCAGTCCGTCTGCGAACTTCAGTTAACACTAGGCAAGCCGTTTTCAACCCTGACTCCCACCTGTCCCGTATTTTTGCTCCCGTCTGTCCCCCGGCTTTGACCCGTTTTTGATCCTGACCACGTCTGCTCTCCCGTCCCGGCTTTTGACCTCTTTCTGTCCCAGACCACGTCTTCTCTTCGATTCTGGCTTACGACTTTCTTACAACCCCGACCACGTTTTTGATCTCCTGTCCCGGCTACTGACCTGTTTTTTCGGCCCCGACACCGCCATCGCTCGCCACGGGAGATCGACTTCCGCGTTTGGAGCACAATCCGATTATCAGAGCGACCTGATACCCGCGTCCAGTAATCACCGGATCGTGGGCGCGACCCTTTCTCTTTCTTCCTATAAAACTTGTGAGAAATGCAACGCAAGTGGGTCCTGTCTCCGTTCTGGTATTGACATTTAGTCTTTGTATTTCTATCTATGAGTTGTGTCTCTTCAAAGTTTTCGTAAGAAATCATACTTCAGGATCCCATATGGACCAAAAAAGTACCCAGATAAATCTACAATCCCGACAAGGCATTCCCAAAAGCAGGAGCCCCAAATATTCAGCCGAAAAGTCCTAAATATGCCGGTACTTGCAGTCTACATCCGGTAATACCAAAAAAAGGAATTTGGACGCTTGAGAGATGAGCTGCTTTACAGAAGATCCTTAAGGGATGAAAGAATGGAGACGGTATTTGTTTTTCATTCAACTACTTTTCTGCCCCCCTCCCTGAGCTACCATCTCTGGCTCCGATATCCCGAGCGAACCTTCTACTCGTTAATCTTGAGGGAGCTCTGAGGAGAAGGTTCTCCCGCTGCCCTTTGTTTGACGAGTGGGCCTTGTAGAGAAACACAGTGTGTATACAGTGTTCATTTTACCTCTGAAAAGTGATGGGTCCCGGGGACTCGCATGCTCAAAAATCTATGGGTCCCAACCAATGTTCCCTGTCATTTTCCTTACGGGTCTAAACGTTCACACAAAGTCGGTGAGCAACGCTTGAAACAACAGTGAGCAACCATAATCCCAAGTGTGGCAAGATAATTAATTATCAAACATGTTTAAAACTTGACATCAAGTTACATTTTGCTGAGTTTCCAGCAATGCAAAATTATTTTTCTCTTTCGAAAGATCTGACTCATGTACTATTGCAAAGGTTGTACGGCCTACAAACGTCGTTTGTTCTTACAATTCTTTTACAAGATATCCATTTCTTTTTATTTTCTGATATGTCGCATAATATTAACATTTTTGGGGGCTTATTTAGTCGGTTGAAAGATACAGAACTGTACTTAATCACATTTTTTAGTGGAAGTACAATGTTGGCAACATGATTCACTTGATATCATTGGAATATATTTGAATGTACTACAAATTTTTCTTCTTTTTTCCATGTTTTTATTTTTTTATTTTTGTGTTTATTTTTTTTACGAGCTGTTACCTTTTTCTTTTTGTTCTCTATTTACTTTTTTCCTACATTTCTTTCTTTTCTTCTGGCTTTTTTCTAAATTTGTCCTTTTTTTTCTCTTCCCTTTGTTTCTTTTTTTCTCAGCTTTTCACTACTTTTTCATTTTGGTATTTTTTTCTTTTTTGTTCTATTCCCCCATTCCTTCAAGTCATTTTGTGCATAATTTTACATCTTTGGTCATGTTGGGATTAAAGAAGCAAAAACAACCTGAAGAGCCGTTTAGGACCCGAAAGAGTCGGTTCCTTTTAGTGAGCCGAGGCAAAAAAGCCGGTCTTCGTCAAACTCTACTAACTTAACTTTTCAACTTCGTTCGACATTGACTTCAAAATACAGTACCGCATTTAGGACACAACGTCGGGGGAACCCGTGTATTTTGACCTTCATGCACTGTAACTTTGACTTAAGTCGCTTCTTAATTAGTAATTTTGAGCCCTGATTTTTGTGCGCTGGCTAGATTTTCTTGTGCGCTGAGAATGTGCGAGCAGTGCGCAATTGCGCACGCGCGCAGCTTAGAGGGAACACTGGTCCCAACGGAGATCTATGGGTCCCCAAAAGTTTGCGTTATCCAGGTTGAAATTGTAAATCGGCAACAAACATGTAATATAAATCTATATATTCATTCAGTTTTAATCATCATTTTGGTAATACAAATCAGCTATCTCTTCAAGATTGTTCGGTTCACAACAATATTGTAAATTATACAAAATAATATTGCTGAAATAATTATATAAATCTATATTTTCATTCAGTTTTAATCATCATAGTTAATTGGTAATACAAAGCAGTTATCGCTTCAGATTTTTCAGTTCACAATATGGTACATTATACAAAATACTGAAAATACTGCCATCCACTTAACTATCTTTAGCAGTAAAAGCATGGCCAAGTCTTCTTTTTGATGTCGTATCCGTTCATAATTGCCTCTCTCTTCCTGCAGCAACAGAATTTCCATAGCTAATTTGTAGTTTTCATTGTCGTTGTGCCGATCCAATGTGCTGTTCTGAAAGTTCATACTGTAAAATGATTTATGCAGTCCAGTTTTTTTGTCACGCTGGGTACACGCATCACAGAACATGTAGCCTCCATTATCATCCTCCTCATAGCGTAACCAGGAATATAATTGAGTCCATTTTGGCAGAAAAGTCCTTTTTTTGCTAGGAGTATTCTTTTATTTTCTTCCGTCGAATCGTTCGCTTTAACGCACGTGTTTTCCTTGCCTTCGCGATCTTCTGAAGAATTTCTCCCCCGTTTTTTCGTGCCGGAATAATTGCCGTTGTTATCACTTTCTGCATTATGTTTCGACTTATTACTGACACTGAAGGAATTACCAATCTTGTGTTGGTTTTCACCTTAACTCGACGACAAGCACCACAACAATGACGTCATCTCGAAGCAACGAGATCTCGTTGGCCGAGATCGGCGTGCACACGAAAATTCGAACCGCGAGACCAAAACAACAATGGCGGATCTGCCTGACGAAAAGTTTGGAGTGCGGTAAATCTTTATTAAAAAAAAAAAAGTAATCGGGTAATAATGACAATTTTGTGTCAAATAAGTTGCGTCCCGGGGACGCACGTTGATTCGGCACTATGCGTCCCCAGCAAAATTGATGGGTCCCCAGCAAAATTGATGGGTCCCCAGCAAAATTGATGCGTCCCCAGCAAAATTGATGCATCTAGGACGCAGGGACGCGGGCAAACGAGAACACTGTGTATACAGAAGGGTGTCATGCAAGGGACAATGTCTTTTTGATGATGTTTTATGGAGGAGTGGAAGAAAAATGGAGAACTCACTGCATTGGTGGCCTTGAACCAGGACTTCTTTGATGGCCAGCATTCCTCGCTGCCCGGAGGTAACGGCTTCGAAGACAATCTGGGGAGCGCAGAGGAGACTCATAAGGCGGGCCATAAAAATGAGACGCTACCCAAGCGCATTGGAGGGAGTGAATTGCATTATTTTTGTAATATGTCCAACCTGATGCGCCATGTGACAAGCCGGGCTGACGTGTCTTTTTCATTTTCTCCTAGCTCTGATTTCTCGGTAATCCGGTTTCTATCGGGTTGACTTATCGAGCAAGGTCACCCTCAATCACGTTAGTCAATTAGACTTTGGTTGGGGAAGTCATTTGTCGAAGAAAGGTACATATGGGAAAATGTAACCCTCAAAAAGTAGCACACATTGATGTAAGTCATGTGAGCGACCTTTTAAAACCAGAAATAACTGATCCAAATGAATATCCAGAAATTGCAAGAGTGCCTGATGTTTTTGAAACTATTTTTTTGCTTCACTTTGCTTTTTAACAATAAAGTGCTTTTTATTTCTTTAAAAAAAGTCGTCCATTTACTTCAATGTGAAATGAGAGGCCATTTAGGCCAGTGTCTGAAATAACGTCTGGGCATGCATCTTTTAAGCAGGCGTACAACTTACAAAACGTCTCCGCCCAGGTGTCCGACAGCTTTTTCAAGAAAAAAAAACAAACAAACAAAAAAAGAAAGAAAGAAAATCCAAAAGATTTTTTTCAAATCAAACGTGTGCTTTATTCCAATTTCGAAATCTTCGTTCGGTTTGGTAATTTCGGTTCGTTTGGCAATTTGCATACTCGGGCGGCAGTAGCTCAGGAGGTAGAGCGATCGTTTTAGGATTAAGGGATCCCAGTTCGAATCCCGGCTTGTCCGTGTTACATGCCGAAGTGTCCTTGGGTAAGACACTGAAACCCCAACACCCCCAATAAGCAGGTTAGCGCCTTACATGGCTGCACAGATCACGGCCGCTATTGGGAAATGTGAAGCACAATGTAAAGCGCTTTGGGAAGTCATTGACTTGAAAAGCGCTATATAAAAGCAGATCATTTCATTTCATTTCATTTCTCGGCAGCCAATCAGAAGCCTGCATCAAATAACCTTGTGCTTCCGGACTTTCCCGAACGTTATAAGGTTGTGCATTTGCATATCGTTTTCCAAAGTAGACGCACAGAGAACACAAGAAAAATGGAGAAGTGGTTAGGAATGAAGCCAAAACCTCAGCACCAAAAGAAATATTCAAAAGAAGCGAACAAAATTTATGACGCTACAAAACGTAAACGTACATTAAAAGCATCGAAGAAAAAGGAGTTCACGTGGCTTGTAGCAGACGACGCAACGCAAAGATTGCATGAATGAAGATGAGTAAATACAAGTACATACTGATGGCAGATGGATGTCATATACATGCAATGAACGTTATAAGTAGATTTATGATAAACTTAATTTCAAAGTGTTGTTCTGTTATATATTCTGATTATTAATCCTTAATACTTTGCTGTAATGTTTTTTTTTTTGCGATTAGTCGTCTTATTGTGTTTCAAGTTGTGAAAAATGGGACAGGCCACTTTATGGCTGTGCAGGCAACTTCTCAGAGTTGTCTGCCCTGGTGTCCGCTAACTTTTTCTGATGAGTTTCAGACACTGTTAAAGCATATGAAAGTTCTACCATTACTTCAGGCAATCAATACTACCAATTTTCACATTAATTAATCGGTCAAATAACGTGTATCCACCTGAAACTGAATTTTTTGTAAAGATAGTCAAAAGGTGCTTGAAAAAAAAAGCATGGCCGAAGCTAGATTCAGATTCATGTTACAGTTGTTTTATAGAATGGTCGGACTTTAGGAATACCACAAAGGCACTGGTGCGTAAGCTACTCACAAAATGACCGATTCAAATGAATCTACTCATCACAAAAGAAATGTTTAGCGTTCTTTGTACATTTATTAGTCATACCTAAGATTAAAATGACAATATAAGGACAGTCTAAGACTTTTAAAACGACTCTTAAATTTTATAATTGAATGTTAACATCATTTAGCACGGTGTGATAAAATAAATCAAATGTATTTAATCACAATAAAACTACGTAACACAAAACCCAAATTCTAATAAGTATCAACAACATGAAAAAATATCAATGTTTTGAATTTGATGCTCCAGATACTGGTCAAGCTTAAAAGAGGGTCAATTTTTTTAGCTTTTATAACCAAGCTGTGTTACTTTATTGCACAAGGGTCTACTAATCATCTATTAGCCTTCTAATGCAATTAGCAAACACAATGTACTCATTAAAAAAAACTTGAGTACTGATTGAAAGAAATGGGCCTCTGCATCCATGTAGATATTGTATATAAAAAAGACATTTGCAGCTAAAATAGGCATGTACCATGTTTACAACGTATGGGGTTTATTTCTGATTAGTTTCATGTTATCTTAAGAGCAGCTTTAGCGAAAAACTGCTGTCACAGTCTTGTTCCACGGACAGACTGAGGAGTTCATTTCTCCCTCATGCCATGAGGCTCTTCAACTCCACCCGGAGGAGTAAAAGCCCAGATTAAACCCCAACCCCACATTTGCATATTACCCTATTTTATTACAGTGTGTATTTTTCGTAACTTTAAAAGCTCTTTATTAACACACTATATTGGGTATTTTTGTATTCTATATATTTTATTTTATTTATAACACAAGTATACTGCTGGAAGTGTGAATTTCCCTAAGGGGATGGATAAAGTATCTATCTGCATTGAGAAAAAGTATATAATTTCCAAGCTACCCCAAACGTTTAAAGCAGGGGTGTCAAACTCATTTTAACTCGGGGGCCACACGATAGAACAAACATTCTGTTGGGGGCCGGACCAGTAGATTAAAGAGAAAGAAAAAGAGAGATAAAGAAATAAGAGAAAGAGGGGGGATAAAGAAAGAGAGAGAGGGGGAGAGCCCGAGAAACAAAAGAGATAAAAAGAGAAGTCATGAGAGAGGGGGAAAGAAAGGGAGAGGAAGAAAGAAATCGCAAAGGGTAGGAAGAGAGAAAGAGAAAAGAGAGAAAAGGAAAAAAAGGAAATTAGAGCAAAATAAGTTAAAAAGACAGAGAGAAAGAGACAAAGAGCAACAAAGGAAGAGACAAAGAGAGACACAGAGTGAAAGAGACAGAGAGTGGGAGAAAAGGAGTAGAGAGAGAGAGAGAGAGAGAAATAAATACAAGTGCAGTGTCTTTGTGAGAAGCACCATTCTTTAGCAACATCAAGTTGACATATTTCAACCTGCAGCTTGTTTTCATCTTGCGCTTCTCTGAGTGTTGTCTGGCGGGCCGGATTCAATCCCTTAGCGGGCCTGATATGGCCCGCGGGCCGCCAGTTTGACACCTGTGGTTTAAAGAGTACTGCAAGTGTAAAGTTCATTAGATAGTAGATAAATTTCAGTGCGGCGTGAGTGTATGCTGCCGCATTCGCACAGCTGCAAAGGCAAGTGTTCTCAATAGTTTCAGCTGCATCAATGGTCTAACTTCCAAATGAAGCACGCAACAATGTCTTTTTTAAAATCATGTGACCCTGTTCTGCTACACGAGCTGGCGGCTGAAAACAAATGGTCCCCAGCCCTGTCCCAACAGAATGTCAGTTATGCCCTCCACGTGTGATAAAAAAAGGAATTAGAATGTGTATGCCTTCACAATCTTAGGGTGGGCAGTGCAGACTATGCAACAGACCCTGCCACAACACATGTCCCGCATAGCATGAGCACATACGTAAATACCCGGGAGTGCTTCTGCATTATGACTCCACACTGTTCCAAGTATCACAGAATCCTTTTGAAGCCTGAAAAACAAACCTGATAATCTTACACCATATTTTTTTTCAAACGTGTTTATTTATGTAGTTTAACATGTTATATTGTACATGTGTTTCCTTATATCATATATAGTTAATTAACATTTTGTTGTGAGATCCTGAGTTGCTCGACATGAATGAGGTTTATTATAAAAAAAAGTTTGAATATTATGTAGCTTGCACGTTCACTGTAGAAGGAAAAGATACATGCAAATATAATTAAGTAGAATAATACATTTTCTTATTCGAATTATGTATTAATTTTCTGTATTAAATTATTGTCGGTAATATACTGATCAAAGGGATAACCACAAACCTCTCATTTTATACTTCCTTTTTTTCTTAACTTCTTTATACAACATAATAATCCGTAATGTAATGCATCAAAGCAAGTGAGCCGTTGGAGAGACGGCTGTCTTTAATGAGTTGAGCCGAAAAAGCCGGTTCTCTAAAAAGAGACGGACTTCCTTTCACTACATAAAACCCCTTGATTCGTTTGCAACGGAAAAAAACGTTACAGAGATAGAGGCTTCCGCAGCGAACTCGTTTGACTTGATCGATTTGCCGTTTCGTGATAGTCTGTGTATACCGGATGGTACCCATCATTGACCAATTTGCGTTTTTTCGTACAGATTTCCTTGTACGTGGTACACGTCTTAAAATGCATCATAAACGTACTTTGTACGGCAAAACCGTACAGGTTGACAGGTATGCAGACTCCTTTTTTAGCCCGTAAAAGCGGCGGCGAAGACATCAGGCAGGCCGGATGCCTTCAGATAAGACCGTCTAAATATTCATACGGAATATGAAAGCGGATATCTGGGGCCGCCCATGATGGCCTCATTACGGGCTAATTTAAAAGAAATTAAAAGGCCCGAGCACTTCATGCATCGCCGTCAGACAAATGAACTAGACCCCGCCGCCTAATTGAAATCCTTTTGTTTGCGCAACAGACATCAGTCAGCCCCGTCTTAATAGCCGCCATATAATTGATTCCGGCGTCGATGATAGCGCCCGGCATAATTGGGCCCGACCTCGTATCCGCCGGGGGGACGGTGAACCGCAGACGGTGTCGCCGAGAAAAGTTGCCCGGACTCGTTTGTCAGAAGGACCGAGTGATCGCCGACGCCGCCCGAGGGACGTTGCTAAGTAGTACATTACCGAGGGATTGATTAGCTCCGCCGGGCACCGCTGTATTGAGATCAAGACGGATGAGTATGTGACGTTTTTTTCCCCTCAGTTCAGTTTCTGACGATTAAAAGTTTTCTGGATGACCCCGTGAGTGAGCAGTGCGTAGCAGCCTGAAAAGTCGTGCCGGTAATTAAAAGATAATTAAGAATCAGGTGGCTTCCCTTTGACAATTGTGTAGGTTAGCAGGCAATTAAAGATAGCTATAATTAGCGCCGTGTTGTTAATTAGCGACAGAATCAAGTATTTCCATGGCCGCGGGTCGTATGGAGATCATTAACCCTGCCGTTCCGTCACGTGTATAACAGTCGCGCTTCATTTCCAATTCATAGTTCGGTCTACAAATAGTGGAAAATTGGGTCATACAATTACTGTCATGTGACTATTTTTTGACATTTCATCATGATAATTGCCACCTTTCACATTATAAATAGTCACCTATTTTTTTTTTCTATTCTCGGCAGGTTCAGCCGTGTTTCTTTGCAAGACCACGAGAACCGTGAATTCAGTCTTGAAAATCATATGAATATAAAATATTACTGATATTTCTAAAATTATTCTAACATGGGGCAGCACGGCGGCGCAGTGGTTAGGGTGTGTGTGGCACAGTTCTGAGGTCATGAGATCGAACCTCCTGTGTGGAGTTTGCATGTTCTCCCCGTGCTTGCGTGGGTTTCCTCCGGGCACTCCGGTTTCCTCCCACATTCCAAAAATATGCACGTCAGGTTAATTGGCCGGTCTGAATTGTCCCTAGGTGTGAATGAGCAAGCGAGTTGTCCGTCCCTGTGTGCCCTGCGACTGGCTGGCAACCAGTTCAGGGTGTCCCCTGCCCACTGCCCAAAGATAGCTAGGATGGGCTCCAGCACCCCCGTGACCCTACTGAGGATAAGCATGCAGATAATGGATGGATGGATGGATTCTATCATGACAATGTTAAATTTAGTGTAACTGTGTAATTTTTGGACATATTGATTTTGAAGGTAACCAAGTGAAGGAAGAAAATCGTTAGTTTGCAGGTCCAGGTAAAACATTTAAAAAAAAAAATCATACTACCTTTTAGTTAAGTGTTATTTACTTTAGTAACTTCTGCTCATTAATCTTTTGTATTATTCCTTGTCATTTTTAGCACTAGTTTTAAGTTGCACTTTACAATAGAGCAACATTTAGTGGTCCAATATAACACAGTGCAGTGTCTGAAATAACGTCTGCCCGGACGCCCGGGGCGTGCATCTTTAACGTCGGGCGTACAACTTACATAACGTCTCTGCCCGGGTAGCCGACAACTTTTTCAAGAAAAAAAAATATTTTTAACAAATAACAAAAAACATTTTATTCCGATTTAAAAATCTTTGTTGGTTTTGAAAATTTCGGAATTTCGGTTTGTTTGGAAATTTCGGAATTTCGGTTTGTTTGTAAATTTCGGAATTTCGTTCTGTTTGCCAATTTGCATACTCGGCAGCCAATCAGAAGCCTGCATCGAATAACTACGTGCTTCCGGACTTTCCCGAGCGTACTGATGGCACATGGAAAACAGCAATGTCATATACATGCAATGATATGATATGATATCATTATTTGATATGTTATAAGTAGATTTAAGTAGATTTATAATTTAAAGTGTTGTTCTGTTATATATTCTGATTATCAATCATTATCAATCAATTATCAATACTTTGCAAAAACGGATTTTTTTGCGATAGGTCGTCTTATTGCTTTTCAAGTTGTGAAAAATAGGGCAGGCAACTTTATGGCTGGGCAGGCAACTTTTCAGAGTTGCTGTCCGGTAACTTTTTCGCACGAGTTTCAGACACCGCATTAAAAATACAAAATTATACTACCTTTTAGTTAAGTGTTGTTTACTTGAGTAACTCTTGCTCATTAATTCTTTGTATTCTTCCTTGTACTTTTTACCACTAGTTTTGAGTTGCACTTTACAATATAGCAACATTTAGCGGTCCAATATAACACAGTGTTCCCTAAACCTTGTGTTGAAATTTTTGAAAACATTTTTTTCCAAAGTCACTAAAAAATTTCCATAGCTAATTTGTAGTTTTCATTGTCGTTGTGCCGATCCAATGTGCTGTTCTGAAAGTTCATACTGTAAAATGATTTATGCAGTCCAGTTTTTTTGTCACGCTGGGTACACGCATCACAGAACAACAGTTTTGAAGGTAATGTGGTAAACAATATGAACGGGAATTCTGTCTCGAAAGAGATTATCAGCATCGTACTACACTATAAATTGCCTAGTAACAAAACATGGGTCTGCTGTTAATAATATCATTACATTTTAATAAAATGATCATAAGTAGTATCAGAAAAATCTTTGTAAATGTAATGGAGTCATGGATTTAGTGACCAATTTAACCAACGGCTCAAAGGACCACTTGTACATCTGCTATTATCTTAATTTCAATTTGGAAGCGTTAAAAAAGGACCGGCACTGCATTAATTTGCTTCATAGTCGCAAGTCAAAATCTCTCGACTGTTGCTTCTCGCTCCCTGGTGTACATGGACCTCTCATTAAGCGCCCTCTCCTATCTTGTCTTCGGCGGCGGGAAACTCAGCAGTGTCCTTTGTTAACCGACCCATCATCCTCGCCTTTGGTTCTCCCTCTTCACCGCCGCTCGTCCGCCCACCCAGCACGTCATGAAATAATTCACAGACGGACCAGCCGCCCCCTGCCCACCGCCACCCCTTTACCCCCACCTGGAGGGTGAGGGGTCTCTCTGCATCAATTAACATTTGGCTGGGCTCGGGGAACAACCCCGGCGAAAGACTAATAGGAAGGCGAGTGTGAAATCACCTTGCCCGGACTGCCGGTGATGCGCACCGGTAAGTGAAAATGAGTTTCAGAAATAGGGCTGAGATGGAGGAGCGAGTTAAAAGATTACCATGGATACCGAGGTAGGAATCAATACGAGCTGTTTTCAATGGGACGCTATTGTTTGGGTCTCCTCAAAAGGAGCACTGTGTCTGGCTTGGTCTTGTTAAAAGGCTTTAATGACTTTGGCTTTGCCACAAAAGCGCTCTCGCTATTTATCACACACACCCGCACAAAAAAATAAATGGAAACGCTGAGGTTTCCTCACCTGGTAGAAGTTCGGCCAGTAGGTGCTCACGGCCAGCTCCACCTGTCCCCAGGCACGAGACGCCGGGGCGGACACGTTCCAGACGGGCGTCCCCATGGGGCTGTTGTTTTCCTTGATGTAAACATTCAAGAGGCCCGGGTGACTGTTTTCTCGGCCCCCGATGTAGTAGTGAAAGATGACGCAGTGGGTGTCGTTCTCACGTAGCTGGGGTGTTAGCAGTAACGCCTTCTGCCCGGAAAAGCGTCCGGAGGTGTTGACCATCATGAAGGATGTACCTGCAGGGTTGAAAACAAGCAACATAAATAACTACAACTAGTTATGATTTAGTTACTGTCGGCTCACTTGGCACTAGAACAATGCTTGAATTGTTTTCGGTCATGCTCCCCCACTAGGGAAAAGAAAACCTCGAGTGGGCTACTTAGCTGTTCTTAGGGGGCTACCTGGTGCCTGCGGGCACCATGTTGGTGACCCCTGGTGTATTTGTAAACGGACTGAAGTATCAAACATTCTATCCATCTACCTTGGTCATATCCCTCAAGAGGGGTGACCGACAGCAAGACAAACACAGACAATAACGAAGAAAAAGGGAAAAAGTAGCAAAAAAAACACACAAAAATGTTCCAACCCAAATGCCCAAACACCCAAACAAGTCAGGCACCTTGGCACCCAAGTCGGTCATGTTTTCGTCCCTCCAGATGAAACAGGACACAAGAAAACGGCCGTGTCACTCGGGTCAGGGTGTCACAACACATTTGTGTTCAACAGCAAGGCCCGACAGCTTTCACTGGTTTACCCCTGCCGCATCATATAGGTGCCCCGCCCATCCCTTAGAACGCATCCAAACATCCCACTATCTTTTTAAAACACCTCTTCACTCATTCTTATCACCAACAAGAGCTCTAGCTTTTACTAGATCTAGACCTCTTTCCTGCAGTGTACTCATAACACCATCCATCCATGTCAATCGCGGCCTTCCTCTTGGTCTCCTTTGATTTACATTTTCCATTTACTTCTGTATCAAACATATCTTAGAAATACCCAAAATGACCTGAAAAAGGCTTCGTATTTCTTTACAGGCGCAGAACCTATGACTAATTTGTATGACAACCCATGTTAACTATGCATCCGGGACTGCTAAGGAAAACCCGCCTGAAAGGTGTTCTAAAAATTAAACGTATTACCAAACAACCTTTTTTTTTCCCAATTCGGCGCAGAATGTGTGGTGTTTCTCCCGCAGTTATGCAAGTATGTTGCAAAATATTCCATGTGCCAGGTACTTTTAAATTGTTGTCTTAAAGTTGACCTGGCTTGTTTTCCTTAGTGTTCTGTTCCTTCAACCACAGTTCTTTCAAAATTTTGAATCCCATTAGCAGAACATATGAGGCACCTCTGAAACGGACAGGAATTGTAGTGAACACCGATTGGATACCACTAGTTCCAACATGGACGTAGGCGATTCTGGTTTTTGTTTGTTTTATTGTGCATGTGTCGCCGTTCATATAGCTTTGTCCGGTTAGCTCCCCGTTAGCAATGAAGTTGCCGAGGGCTTTCCCGTTTTGTTTGCTCCCGGTTGGAGCTTGCTGGGTGTCCACTGTGAAATGTTTGGCCACCTAGCCTGGCTTTAGCGTCATTATTTTGACGTGCCCCTTGGCTTATTCCTTGCCGCTTTTCGTTCCTGGTTAGCCTGGCTACTCACTGCGTGTTTTCTTTTGTGTTGGCCAGCCTTGCGCGTTTCCGCTAAGGGTGCGACGACCTTCCATTGATCGTCCCGGTTAGCCCGCTGTTGGTGACTTTCCATGTGTTATTTTTGCCAGTGAGCCCCATTTTGGCTGCTCACCCTTTGTTCTACCGTTACTGCATCCATCTGCGACAAGACCCCCAGGCATATCCACCAAAACTTTGCTTAAAACACTCTTAACTTCTTCGACTAACTAACACATAAAAATGTGGCGACTGGCTTGCTAGGTTGTTGGTGTTCATCCTATGACAGCATAGCTCAGGATGACAAAGGCAAGACATGCTGTCTTCAAAATGCTTTATTATAGAGAATAATAGGAACAAACCAATGGAATTATATAAACCATATTTTCTGCACTAAATGTTGCACGAAAAACAAAAAGTGTAGTATTTGTGCATTCATTGATCAGTAAAAATATATCACTGATCACAATTGCATAACTTTTAAGCCCTAGGGACACATATGACACATGAAAAGGCATTAGGTCTCATCCAATGATCACAATATTGCCAAATTGTTGATGTTTTCATTGGGAGAGAATAGTGTCAAACATTAAACAGGTCCGTGGTACAGCCGACTGGCAAAGTCTTTAGGAAGCTCACTAGATTCAGAACTGAATGCTGATGAAGGTACAGTATTGACTAATTCTGTCTTTCTAAACTGAATGAGGAGAACGGCATTGTGGGAAGTAATTTGACAGTCCTAAAATATATGGTAAAAATAGAAGAAAACCGCATGTAATCAAAACGTTTGTGACTGACGATGCTTAGTTTGACCTGAGAAAAAGTGAAACAACATGCCTGGCAAGAATTTGGGAATACCTATGGTGAGAACTGTCGCTGTGACTCCCATCTCTTCTTCCCTCCCTCACTCTTGCATCGTCTTGTAAACATGACAGAGCCTCTACCTCTCCCCCTCTTACCCCACGCTCCTTGTTATCTGGAGTCGGAGACAGATGGAATCGCCGAGCGTTGCGAGCGAGGCGCACCAAGACAAGCGCGGCGCGCTCGACTCATTGACTGAACAAATAGGCTATTGTGAGAGAGCGCCGGTCCGAGGCCACCGATTCACTCCGTGTTATTCGCCCCCGTTTTAGAAACAAGCTTGTTGCTAAATGTTGACTTAAACAACAGAGATTGTGAGCGTTCAGCTCCGTCTCACACAGTCTGGAACAGAAAAGGCCGTGACGAAAACAAACGTGGGGTCTCGTCAGTGTGCCTGTGTAATACTTCTCACTTGTGTTTTATTGGCACCACAGGAGGGGCATTAGTTTAACTTTTAATATCCAACCCAAGCAATAAAAGCTAAATGGGGGCACGTATTGATTTCCCATCACATCCTCCCGCTCTCTCGCCGAAGGAAAACAGTCCCCACAAATATCTTTCATCTTCAGGCCGGCCCTTTTTTGTATTCCCATTCACGGTAATAGTCCGAGAAGTCAATTTATCAAGAGATAAGAGCATTTTCTCATTAAGGCGCTCGGTTCCCTGGACGTCTCTGCAGAGGTAGGAACCGGCTTTCTGAATTCAGCTGTAATTATGGCTTCGGGTTTTTTTTGAATTGCTGAGATAAGATACTGTAATCCTTTATTCAGTGAAGGGACTGAATGCTCAATTCTTGCAATAAAAATGTTAAAAGTTGAAAGATAATGGCAACATCTTCAGTTCACAAACAGTATCAAGAATCTGGATGTTTTCCAAGAAATGGCCAATATTATAAATGTGGTATTACTTTATGATTAAATTTAGCTTTTAGGTCTAAAGCTACTGGAAGCTAGAGCTCTTGTTGGTGATAGGAATGAGTGGAGAGATGTTGTAAAAGGATATTGGGGTGTTTGGACGTGTTCAAAGGGATGGCAGGGCACCTGTATGATGCGGCAGGGGTAAACCAGTGAAAGCTGTCGGGCCCAGCTGTTGAACGGAAGTGTGTGTTGTGTCACCCTGACCCGAGTAACATGGCCGCTTTCTTGTGTCCAACTTCGCATGACCAACTTGGGTGCCGAGGTGCTTAACTTGTTTGGGTGTTTCGGCACCTGTATGATAGATACGGCAGGGGTAAACCAGTGAAAGCTGTCCGGCCCTACTGTTGAGAGTGTGTTGTGTCACATGGCCGCTTTTTTGTGTCCCATTTCATCTGGAGGGACGAAAGCATGACCAACTTGGGTGCCGAGGTGCCTAACTTGTTTGGGTGTTTGGGCAATTGGGTTGGCCATGGTCCAATAATTTTTGTGTGTGTTTTTTGCTATTTTTTCCCCTTTTTATTTTCTTTGTTATTGTATGTGTTTGTCTTGCTGTCGGTCACCCCTTGAGGGATGTGATCAAGGTAGATAGATAGATAAATTTAGGTTTTCAATAAAATACGATTTCATGCATATTTTAAAACAACGTTTTACATTCATCTCAGAAAATCAGGATCACTCAAAGAGTGCCAGTACACTCAAATTATTTAGAAAACTGAGTGCTGATTGGAGCAATCAGAATCACTAACATGACTTATGACATACACATAACCCCTACTCATGTCGTTCGCAACAATCTTATTAGGGGGCAGGCACAAGCAATTCTGAACATTTGTTGCATCAATTCATTACATTAAAGGATGATTTATCCATGTCACTGACTTAAATCAACAAAGTACCATGCCTGTTTGCTCTGGCTTCAAAAGTAGGCTCCATTGCTGTTTCCCGTCTGTTAACAAGGTGTGATCATATGTGGATTGCCAGATGAATAGACTGACACTATAAATGGACGGCTACAACTGACGTTTTTGCCGTAGGCATAGGAACTAAAACGGAAATATCTCAGAGAAATTAACCAATAAGAATGAGACTAACAAGTAAACAGGATTTTGTGTGTATTATGTGTCCCTTTCCTACAAGTTCCACAGTGCTTTGTGACATAAAATTAACCTGCACAAGGTAAAGTGCACATATTCAGCGATGAACACAAGTCAAGTCATGTTTATTTGTGACGCCCTTAATCACAAAGAGTCTCAAAGGGCTTCACAGGTTATTACACAGACTATTTTTTCAGACTATTACTACACCATCCCCTGATCTGGAACCAACATGCAAGGAAAAACTCAAAAACCTCAACATGAGGAAAGTAAACATATTCCTTGTGTAATGCTATAGTATATTTCTATATTTATAGTCCCTACTTAATATGGCTTGTTATAGAACAAATTAACTGTGAAAATTGAGGCAATACTGTAATTTAAAGTCTGACATTTTTAATGCATGATTTAAAAAAAAAAAACGCTTTCCATTTAAATCGTTTGCTCCCATGTTTTGGTGGGCAGCTTCAGTCTTTATCTTGAAATAGCAAGAGGGCCCGGAATCCAGTAAGGTCCATACCCAGAAGGGCAGATGAACCACAAAGGACTTCAAAAATAGACATTTGAAAGACTATGCTACCTTTTAGCATAATATTGCTTTCATTGTTCCCTTTAGGTCTGCGGTTTTAAGACCCAGGAGGGTTGGGAAATCGGAGGGTGGTCGGTTGAATTCCCATAAGAGCGCGAACATGAGGAAGGATAATAATGGAATTTTGAGAGATGAAGTGCCCTTTAGTCAACCTTAACTTTAGCTTGAAGCGTTATTACTGGGGCTGGCAGTTTAATGCAAGGGAACCTGGAAATTGGTTGGTTTAATGCCCAAAAGAGTCACTCCATCCCACCAATTTAGTAATGTGGAACAAGTTGCCTTCATCAAGCTCTTTGTCAAATATATGGACACTAAAATTGGTTTTGTTGGAGTTGATGATGAATCCTCTGGACTGAAGCTATAGGAATTTGAGAGGCAACCTGTCAGGTCCAGAACGGAAACAGGACCCACTCGCGTAATGTTACTCACAGTTTTTTTGGGAAAAAGGGAAAGGATTGCACACACGATCCGGAGATCGCTGGTCGCGGGGAGCAGGTTGCTCAGACACGGAATTGGTATAACCGTGGCGAGCGATGGCGGTGCCGGGAATGGAAAAAAACAGGTCAGTAGCCGGGATACAAGAGCAAAAATGTGAACGGGATCGGAAACAAGTTGAAAGCCAGGAGGGGAGAGTAGACGTGGTCAAGATCAAAAACGGGTCCTTATTCGGGACGGGAGAACAGATGTGGTCGAGATCAAAATGGGTTGTAAATCAGGAGGGGAGAGCAGACGTGGTCAAGTCAAGTCAAGTCAAATTTATTTAAATAGCCCTTAATCACAAAAATGTCTCAAAGGACTGCACAGGATTACAATGACACAATTACCTGATCTTAAACCAACATGCGGGCAAGGAACAACTCAAAACCTCAGCGTGAGGAAAAAGAGAAACCTTGAGAAGGGACGATTTCGTAGCGTAGCGGGACACAAACAGGAGCAAAAACACGGGATAGGCGAAAAAGTGCTTGCTGTTGAAGGATTTTATACATTTGACTATAAAGGATTTTATACAATTGAATACAAATTACATTCATTGATTGCAATGAAGATTTTTACCGAGTAGGCTAAAGTTCAATGAGCAGTGAAAGTTCAGGGCAACCTGGTAGAAAATATTGTTTACAGGAATGGCGGGAACGTGAGGCTGATAAGATAGCACATACGACGACGCAGAAAGGCCCTGATGATGGAGGACGGCAGGCATTGTTTGAGAAATGCTCTCCGTGTTTTGAGTTTTCCAGAAATCGCGGCGAAGTGGTGGAGCTCACGTTGGGCTTCATTGGCACGCCCATGGAAGGAACCGGCACACCATCTTGCGGAAAGACGTGGGCCGAGGGAAAAAAGGCTGGAAGACTTCAGAGAAGGCTTCACACAGATGCCAATGACACTAATTTCACTAATTCGGCCGTATTCGATGGAGTTCACTTAGTTAAATTGTTAATGGTATTAAATCTGCCCCCGTGTGAAAATGTCGGCTTTTCTTGTTCATCTTTTCCATCAAGAAACGAGCGGGCTTTGTTGGGTGAATGTAGGTTGTGTTTAGTTAATGGAGTCAGATAACTAATTCGAACAATTTGGTAAACGATACATTTTAATATTTAATTCCCAACACTGTGTAAAAACAAAGATTCACAGACGGAATGACAGGACAGAGTTTAAATACTGACAGGGAGCCAATGTGTCAACAAGCTGCAGCTGGCGCCACACGGGCGGGGCCAGTTGGGCGCCATGGCAACCGTTCTAATGAAAGAGAAGTCCTCCCTGGCAAGACATCCCCGGTTTTTGCCACCTCATTGTTACATACCTGTCGCGCTCCAGGGCTCCATGCCCTTACAAACTGTCGTATTTTCCCTTACAAAATACAAAATAATCTTACACCATATTTTTTTTTCAAACGTGTTTATTTATGTAGTTTAACATGTTATATTGTACATGTGTTTCGTTATATCATATATATATTGTAAATGAACATTTTGTTGTGAGATACTGAGTTGCTCGACATGAATGAGGTTTATTATAAAAAAGGTTCAAAAATGAAGTAGCTTGGACATTCACTGTAGAAGGAAAAGATATAATTAAGTAGAATAATACATTTTCTTATTCAAATTATTAATTCATTTTCCGGATTAAATTATTGTGGATAATATACTGATTAAAGGGATTTTCATTTTCTGCTTTTATACTTCCTTTTTTTCTTAACTTCTTAATACAACATCATAATTCGTAAAATAATGTATCAAAGCAAGTGAGCCGTTTGAGAGCCGGCTCTCTTTAATGAGTTGAGCCAAAAAAGCCGGTTCTCTAAAAAGAGACGGACTTCCTTTCACTACATAACTACCACATGAAATCCGAGGCGGCAGACGCATGCGCACAGTAGCATCAAACCGCTAGCTTCGTTTGCAACGGAAAAAAACGATACCGAGATATAGGCTACCGCGGCGAACTCGTTTGATTTGCCGTTTCGTGATAGTCGGTGTATTGTATACCAGATGGTACCAATAATTGACAAATTTGCAATTTAAAATGCACAATAAACGTACTTTGTACGTCAAAAACGTACAGCTTGACAGGTATGTTGTTAAATCTACCACAGAAACTGTTCAAGTATCAGTGTTCTTCTCAGCCGACGCTCCATTTTAATGGGAATAAATACATGTTACTCAAGAATGTACGTTGTACGCTACGGGGCCGTTTCCATGGCGACCGACCAAACCACGGCATGTAGCACACCAGAGATGACCCAGCGCCAGCTCTGTTTTTGTTTTGGCTTTTGATGAATAAGTTATGTAACAGGTGCGGTTTGACTCAGGAGAACGGGAGAAGGTCGGGAACGGCCATCTGGTATCGGGAAGGTGAGAACTGTACGCTAGAAAAGCATTTTTGCGTAAAAGACGCCGACGCCGTAAACAGTCCTAATGAGCGAGGCCTGATCACAATGGCCCCCAGTGTGGCTGATTGTTGTCATTTGCATTCCGCTGATTAAAATTGTCATTATGTCCAATTTGAGAAGCAGGGCCGACTTTGAGGTTTCAGGTGTCGCCTGACGTTCGACTTCGGCTGATGTTTCATTAATAATGCCGGGCCATCTGCTCCAAGGCGAGGAATCAACACTTTTCCATGAAGTGATGAATTGTTGAGTTGTGGCCCTACTGGCAATTTCCAACCTTTTTGCACTGCCGCAAAGCCCCTTTTGTTTGGTAATTAGGGAGGGAAATATCACAGGCACATGGCCCTTTCGTGGGCAGTTTTAACCGCTCTCTTAATGAATAAATAATAGTAAACAATAAGCGGACGTATTATGGAAATTTTACTTGGATATGTTATAGTTATTTTACTTTTTAATTGGGGCATGCGGCCTTTATAACCATCAAGTATGAAATTAGAAAAATATAATTAAATATTTCCAAAGTTGTGGTTGTTATATTCCAGCAGTCCCTCGTTTTTTTTTTTAATTAATCCGTTCCAAAACCACACAAGAATTTCTCTGAAGTAGGACATGTACACAGGTAATTACTACAGTAGTACATCTTTCTACGAGCACCTCTAATCACAAAAACTTTAGGATACAAGTTTTTTAACAAAAACCTACGAAGGAAAATCTAGCTCGGAAGCAGTCCCAGGGGCTGCCACTAGAGACTGCTCGAAACTGCTCGGGACAACTCACCGCTCGTTACTTCTTGCCTTCAGCATCAGCTCTTCCAGTTTGCGCATGCAAACTACAACAGGCAACACATTTTGTGCAGTAAATATGTTGAGTGTATGTTTATTTAAAGTTACAGTAACTTTAATCATACAATAAGTGCTTACGTATTAACAGTCTTATTATCAATATTAGTCACTCTTCTAACTGTATACCTCCGGCAATTGCTTTCGCTATAAATGATTGCAAAACGTAATTATTAAGCAATAACAAACCTTACAAACACAACGCAGCACCAATTAACCCCCAAGACAGATTAAGTAGAATACTGTGATAATATTAGAAATATACAATGACATTGTCTACCACCAGTGAGAAAGACAAGATGGGCAGAATGAGATCGGTCTCTTTTTTTGTTTTTTTTTGTTTTTAGCTATAGGCCAGACTGGCAGCACTGCCGTTGCCTTCTCCCAAACGCAGTCAGAGTCGCTTCATTGGAAAATGAAAATAATCCTCGAAGCACTTGCTGGTGATCAGCATTTCTTTGCTTTCTTCTGACTTTTTTGGAGTCAAATTTAATTGATGAATTTCTTTTCAATGTAATGAACCGCTAAAAGCTAGCAGTAGCGGTGCTCCCTAGTTGGTTAAGGGAGGCAACACCCACTGACAGACAGGTTACACCAGCCTACCTTGCAAACCGACCAGCCCATGATGGCCGTGCACACAGTAACACAGAGCGCCCTCCTTAATCTGTCACCACTGAACACAATGCACAAAACAATGATATCAACGACAACAAAGACGAAAACAATTCATTTAAAAAACGCTAAGGGTTGAACCAGCAATAACCGAAACGCGAGGTAGCGAGGGTAGAGACCTCATCTTGGGATCAAAAGGTCGCAGGTTCGATTCCCGGCTCCTCCGTGTTATATGTGGAAGTGTCCTTGGGCAAGACACTGAATCCCTAATGCCCCCAATAAGTAGGTAGGCGCCTTGCATGGCTGACTCCCTATTGGTGTGTGTGAGAGTGTGTGTGTGAATGGGTAAGTGTGAAGCACATTGTAAAGCGCTTTGGGAGGTCTTCATTGACTTGAAAAGCGCTATAGAAATGCATTTACCATTTACCATAATCAAAATAACGAAATCTCCTTTCCTTGTGTAGAATAAACTTAAGTATCGAAACATCCACATGGAATTAAACACAGAAGTCATAAGCCTACATAACAGCGAAAAAGGGAGGCGAATCAAAACCCTCCAACTCGTCAAATTTCAAAAGAACTCATTTCCCCCCAGTTTCTCACATTCACGTGTGAGGAGCGGCAACATTAACGTCACTCTGGGCTGAAGCAGGGGCACTTCATTTTCTAATCTAATTCATTTTTCATAGCCTGGCTGTGTGTTCTGCGCCTCGTCATTGTAATGGAAGGTGAAGGTGGCCTACATTTGTAATAATAAGAAATCTGACGGTCCGAGTGGAGCAGTCAGGCAGCCTTGAGAGTCTGCTCTATTTTTAATTGATCTTCATCACGCCACCGCTGAAGGCTGAAAAAAGGGATGCAAATTTAAAAATACGCTCGCCGGTGCATTAGCACTGCCTTAACACAGTGTCTTTGTCTTTTGCTAGTGCCATTTTGTCCGCTAATTAGCCGGTGGTGGTCGTGGGGGCAGGACTGAATGGCAATCACTGACAATGTCGAAGGTGCGAAAATGGCGGCTAATAGAGGGGGAGAGTGTTTTTCATTTTTCTGATGCTTTTACATTTTTTTATTTCATTTCCTGTTTACTTAGTAGTTATTTAGTTCCTAATTAACAGTGACCAATGACACTTTAAAACAGTGCAGTGCTCTTTACTGTAGAAAACAACAAAAAAAAGCCATGCAAATTCGGCTTCTTATTACATTGCTTTGTCGGTGTCAAGAAACGCTGTGGAAATAAAGGGAGGAGCTACATTTAAACATTCATAAGGAACATGGCCAAGGGGGCTTGGCAAGGATAGTTATTATTCATTTCAAAACTTTATGAAGAAATTCTCAGTTTATTTGATCACATGGTGAATACAACCAATATGAAAAGTGAATGCTAATCTGTTTGGGTGCAGGTCAAAGCTCTGCTTATATACCAGGGATGGGCAAGCAAAAATATCATCCATCCATCCATTATCTGCACCACTTATCCTCAGTAGGGTCGCGGGGGTGCTGGAGCCCATTCCAGCTGTCTTCGGGCAGTGGGTAGGGGACAGCCTGAACTGGTTGCCAGGCAGTCGCAGGGTACACAGAGACTGACAACTCTCTTGTTCATTCATACCCAAGACAATATGGATCGGCCAATTAACCTGACATGCAGGTTTTTGGGATGTGGGCGGAAACCGGAACGCCAGCAGGAAACCCACACAAGCACGGGGAGAACATGCAAACTCCGCACAGGAAGGCTGGTAGCTGGGTATGAACCCATGACCTCAGCAGTGTGCTAGGCACGCGCTAACCGCTGCTGTGCCTGTGGTAAAAATACCAAATATGGAACCTGCATCAACTGCCTTTAGTCCCCATTCAAAAGAATAGCAAAATGCCATTGAATAAATGCAATGCTAGTATAAAAGTTTGCTCCGATTAAAAAAAAAAAAAACACATCAAGTCATGTCTTGCAGGAAATTGTATGTACTAATGGTATCAGTACATGGTATCAGTATCAATGACTACGTTTTACGGAAACGTGGCTCCCGTCTAGCATCCCGGACGCTAACGTTGAGCTACCTGGAGCTACCCGGCTTCAGCGCTGTTAGACAGAGACACGAAAGCCTGCGGGATGCGGAGAGGAAGTGGACTTGCTATCTACATGAACACGAGGTGGTGTAACCCTGGGCACAAAAATTTCCATCTGCTGCAGGGATGTCAAACTTTTGGCCTAGCGTGTGACGTCAACCACTCCGCTGTTGCTAAACTAGAACACAGCACCCCGAGGCCATCCTGTTAATCTGTTAATAATCAACACAAGGATACTGCTGGAAGTGTGAATTTCCCTACAGGGATGAATAAAGTATCCATCTATGTATCTATCTATCTAAAATGGTTGAAACACAGAATGTGTTGCCAGATTTTTTTTAATTTGTGTTTGTTTAGGTGAAATTTTATTCCTTAATACTGTGATTAATTCAAAAATGTTCCAAAAAATTAACAACCAAATGTTTCATAAGGACCAAAACAATTTCATGATAATCCAAATTGGCACCATAACTTGTACATGTGCATTTAGGGTCTGATGCAATATCTACAGTAAATAGACCAATATTTTGGTGAAATTAAATTTTAAAGTGCAAGATATCTTCGCTTTCCATTCTGTTCCGTGTGTGTTTTGCCAGTCTTTGATTTTTTTTTCTCCCTTACCTTTCATTTAGGATCATTTTTTTGGGTTTGTTTTTTTATAAATATAACCTCAATTGCAGTATTGAGTCATTGTCTGTCCTCAAATTATCTTACGTAATTGTCTTTAATGATACCAGGAGAACATTGGCTACTTTCATTCTGTGCATCAAAAAATAGAATGAATGGGAACAAATAAATTGATGTAGCTATGTACAAGAGGTATTTGCCAAAAATCCAAGCACTGGACTTGTTACCTAATAATATATGACATTGCATGGAAATATATTGTTTATGCCTGAGGTCTGTAACCTTTTCTGTACCATGGACCAGTTTAATGTCTGACTATATTGGCCCAATAAAAACATTAGAATTAACAACAATAACGATGACAATAAGAAGCCCACATCCATCGTTTAATCACTAAACCACTAATGATTTAGCCTACATAGGAAAAGTTAATTAAATTAAACTTGATCTCATCAAACTATTTTTACTCACAGTACCACCTCACACCGTGAGTAAACATAGTGTGATGATGAGATAAAATGCAATGCCTTTTCCTCCGTCATTTACATATATTCGGCACTCTCGCCACAGGGATCCAGGTTGGTTTCTTGAGCAAATTATGCCAGGAATATAATGCAGTGTCTGAAACTCATGACAAAAGGTTACCGGACACCAGGGCAGACACCTCTGAAAAGTTGCCTCCCCAGCCATAAATTTGCCTGCCCTGTTTTTCATAACTTGAAACACAATAAGACGACTAATCGCAAAAAAAAAAACATTGTTGCAAAGTATTATGGATTGATAATCAGAATATATAACAGAACATAACTTTAAAATTAAGTTTATTATAAATCCACGTATTACATTCATTGCATGTATATGACATCGCTGTTTTCCATCTGCCATCAGTATGTACCTGTATTTACTCATTTACGTTTTGTAGCGTCATCAATCTTGTTAGCTTCTTTTGAATGTTTCTTCAGGGGCTGAGGTTTTGGCTTGATTCCTAATCACTTCTCCATTTTTCTTGTGTTCGTCTACTTTGGAAAACGATATGCAAATGCACGACCTTATAACGCTCGGGAAAGTCCGGAAGCGTTGCTTCGTCTGCTGCAAGTCACGTGAACTCCTCTTTCCGCGATGCTTTTCGTGTACGTTGAAGTTTTGTAGCGTCATAAATTTTGTTAGCTTCTTTTGAATCTTCTGGGGCTGAGGTTTTGGCTTGATTCCTAACCACTTCTCCATTTTTCTTGTGTTCTCTGTGCTTCTACTTTGGAAAACGAAATGCAAATGCACAAACTTACAACGCTCGGGAAAGTCCGGAAGCGTTGCGTCGTCTGCTACAAGCCACGTGAACTCCTCTTTCTGCTATGCTTTTCGTGTACGTTTACGTTTTGTAGCGTCATCCATTTTGTTAGCTTCTTTTGAATGTTTCTTCTAAGAGGCTGAGGTTTTAGCTTATTCCTAACCACGTCTCCATTTTTCTTGTGTTCTCTGTGGGTCTACTTTGGAAAACGATATGCAAATGGGCGACTTTATAACGCTCGGGAAAGTCCGGTATCACATTATTATTCGATGCAGGCTTGTGATCGGCTGTAC
The DNA here is from genome assembly GCF_059441175.1 of Urocampus carinirostris. NCBI lineage: Eukaryota > Metazoa > Chordata > Actinopteri > Syngnathiformes > Syngnathidae > Urocampus > Urocampus carinirostris. The sequence goes on along the minus strand of NC_142349.1, from coordinate 68,069,224 downwards.
GCAAATTGCAAAACAAACCGAAATTCCGAAATTTCCAAACCTAACGAAGATTTCGAAATCGGAATAAAGCGCCATTTCATTTGAAAATATATATATATATATATATTTTTTTTTTTTCTCTCCTTAAAAAAGTTTTCGGAGACGTTTTGTAAGTTGTACACCCCGGGCTAAAAGACATTATTTCAAACACTGTATAATGCGCACCAGACCCTTGAGTTTTTTTAGAGTGAAAAATGAGATGTAGTCACAAATACAAACGATAAATGCAAAAAATAAGGCTTTTTTTTTCTCTCTCTGTGAAGCTTGGTACCAAATAACCCATGGCCCGGCGGTTGCCGACCACTAGTTTATGCTTGAACAACACAAACTTCAAAACAAAATATAATAGGCATATTATTTTCTTAGTTGTCTTGGGCATACCTAAATGTGAGAGCGAGACCAACCACAAAGGTGTGCTCATATCCAACAACAGATTAAAAAACATAATTGGAAATGATCAAAGACTCCAGTTAGAAGGCATTTACTTGAATTTGGAGACAAGTGACGCTCAGAGCCGAGGATGTAATTTGCAATAATGACGAGCGCTCATTATTTCTCTCGCGCTCGGGTCCTGAACTCTCGGAAAATCATTACGTGCGGGGTGGTGTGTAGTGAGGACGAGGAGGCGGGGGTGAGGGAAAATGAAGGGGCGCTCTTTAAACCCCGAAAGCCTGCAGGTCTCATTTGCTCATAAAATTCAGAGAGGTCGCGGCGGCAGAGGAGCGCGCCTGCCGCTCGGGAAATGTCAATGAAGGCGAGGCCGTCCTGTGCGCCACCAATCAAAATGGCTGCTACTGTGGAGCAACATGAAAGCTGGCCTGATGAAAAAGACGCCGTACGTGCTCACCTCCAGCCGTCAATCAGGGCGACCGATCGAGAGGGACGGTTCACCCCTATTACATTCTGCAGCGGACTTTTCCACAACTTTTGAAGCGGTGGCCCCTTCGTCATCCCTAAAGAGATGTGACCACCCACTTTCTTCCTGCCCAAAAAAATGTCACTTATAATAGAAAAAAAATTCTGACAGGGGCAATAGAAATGATTGATTTAACCCCTAAAACCGGTGATTTGACTTTGCAGAAAATGAGACGATACAGTTCAAGCTGAAACACTTTGCCTGCAGAGAAGGTGACATTATGTGGCCAGGTCTGTGTCCGTATTGAATTTGAATTGAGCCTGTTAGCAGTGTCTGAAATAACGTCTGCCCGGACGCCTGGGGCAGGCATCTTTTACATCGAGCATACAACTTAAAAAACATCTCCGCCCGGGTGTCCGACCACTTTTTAAAAACAACAACAACAAAAAAACAAACGATTTTTTTGCAAATCAAACATTTGCTTTATTCCGATTTCGAAAATCGGTTTGTAAATTTCAGAATTTCGGTACGTTCAATTTCATACTCGGCAGCCTGCACCGACTAACTTCGTGCTTCCGGATTTTCCTGAGCAATATAAGGTCGTGCATTTGCATATCATTTTCCACAGTAGACGCACAGAGAACACAAGAAAAATGGATAAGCAGTTAGGATTTAAGCCAGAAGAAAGATTCAAAAGAAGCTAAAAAAATGTATGACGCTACAAAATGTAAACGTACATTAAAAGCATCGTGGAAAGAGTAGTACACGTGGCTTGTAGCAGACGAAGAAACGCAAACATTGCATGAATGAAGATGAGTAAATACAGGTACATACTCATGCCAGATGGAAAACAGCCATGTCATATACATGGAATGAATGTTATAAGTAGATTTATATGGACTTAATTTTGAAGTGTTGTTCTGTTATATATTCTGATTATCAATCCTTAATACTTTGCAACAATATGTTTTTTTTGCGGTTAGTTGTCTTATTGTGTTTCAAGTTGTGAAAAACTTTATGGATGGGCAGGCAACTTTTCAGAGTTGTCTGCTCTGGTGTTCGCTAACTTTTTGGTTTCAGACACTACTGTTAGTCTCCATTTCAGGGGTGGCGAACAAGTTTGACACAAAGAGCCAAAATGTATGTTATGTGTCCGGAGCAGCATAAACGAAAAATATGCCAAATTAATTTCAAAATATTTTTTATTATTTGTTATAAACTCTGATGGATTGAAGTGGGTTTTAAGAGGGGAAAAAAACTAAACATAAAACGAGGCAAAGAGCCACAGTATATAGAAAATATGATGAGGCAAAGAGCCGCATTCTTATTGGCCAAAAGCCGCATGCGGCTCTAGAGCTGCGTATTTGCCACCCCTGCTCTATTTTGAAGGACTAATAGCGTCTACCAGAGAGAAGCAGATCAAAGAAATGGCGGCCGGGTGAGAGGACACCTTTAGAACTGTTCGTGCACCTTTTTCATGGCCAAAATCAAGAATTTTTTAAAGTTTTTCAAATCCAGTTTTCCAATTTATCCAGTATCTCTAAAAACAAATCCGGTGTGAATCATGGTTTTTTGCAGAGCACCAAATATATCTGTAATTTAAATTCAGATTTTTAATTTTGCATGTCCATTACTCAAGACATATGATTTGTAGATCATGGTTTTTGAATAATCAAGGAAAAAAATTGTTGGCAATCAAACTTAAGAGTCGATAACATGCCAATTAGATGGCAGTTTACGCATTTCATTATCAATAATTTATTTACATCAAAGATGTCCAAGCTATGGCCTGGGGGCATTTGCGGCACGCCAAGTAATATTTAGTGGTCCACAACATATTCTAAAAAACATAGTTGCTCTTAAAAAATGTTCCATTTGGTGCATATTCAAACAATCTTGCATTCGTATTTACAGTATTTTCCGGACTGTACGGCGCACCAAAAGCTAAAGTTTCCTGCAAATTCCAAAGAGTGTCTTATAATATAGTACGCCTTATAAGCCAGAAAGTATGTTTAGAAAAATGGTAAATGCATAATTGCAACAAAATGCTATAACACATGGTGACCATTTATGAAATCATTAATTCATTTTGTTTAAGAAACCAGATTTCATAATGTCAGTTTATGTTCTGTGAAATATGTTTATCAATTTTCTGACAATTAAAGGTGCAGTGTTTATTATTTAAGGCCTGCTAGTTATAAAACATTGTATTCATTAAATAACAATATTGATTTAAACAATAAGCAAAAAAAACAAACAAACATAATATATACATGTGTTTTATGAAATACTGGTAGGTCTAGAAAAGAGATTTTATTTACATCACATAAGCCTCACCTGAAGGGGGCTGAAATTATCGTCCGGCATCTTGCTGCCAAGGGTACCCCCAAAAACCTTAGCTAGGCAAAAAATGGAAAATAAAATTTTGCGTTGGGGTCCATTTAAGTCTGTGGTTTCTATTATTCTGCTTTTTAGTATTCATTTTTTGTTGCACTACACCATGCAGCAACATCTAGTGGTCAAATAGTAAACTCTGTCTTTTAAAGTAGTTCATTACATCCACGACACAGCATCATCTCTAAACAGAAGAGCAGCTTCAGCGACAGACTGCTGTCACAGTCTTGTTCCACCGACAGACTGAGGAGATAATTTCTCCCTCATGCCATGAGGCTCTTTAACTCCACCCGGAGGAGTAAAAGCCCACATTAAACCCCACCCCCACATTTGCATATTACCCTATTTTTATTACAGTGTGCATTTTCCGTAGCACTATTTAAACTCTATAGCAAAACTTTATATTGGGTATTTTTTGTATTCTATATCTTTATTTTATTATTTTATTTTTCAACACAAGGATACTGCTGGAAGTGTGAATTACCCTATGGGGATGAATAAATCTAGCTATCTATCTAATTTGTGCCTTTTATCCTGTCCACCATGAATATGAAACATAATAAGAAACAGACTGTTTTGGGGATAGGCACCTTTTAATATTTTTTTTTGAAATGTGTTTAATAGACCGGGAAAATATATCTTTATTTAAAGTATAAGATAGATAGATAGATAGAGATAGATAGATACTTTATTCATCCCCGCAGGGAAATTGACATTTCCAGCAGCATCCCTGAGCTGAGAAACAATAAAATAATAAAGCAAAAAGAATACAATATACAAATACCCAGTGTGACGTGCTTATACCCACTGTACGTGTTCTATAGAGTATCTAGATAGTGCTACAGAGAATACATATTGCAATAAAATTCAGTAATATGCAATGTAGGGGGTGTGGTTTAATGTGGGCCTTTACTCTGCCGGGTGGAGTTAAAGAGCCTCATGGCATGAGGAAGAAAAGATCTCTTCAGTCTGTCCGTGGTACAAGACAGTGACAGCAGTCTGTCGCTGAAGCTGCTCTTCTGTCTGGATATAATGCTGTGTAGTGGATGTGATGAATTGTAGAGTGGATAATATTTTAGGTTAGGAAAAGAATTAACATGACTGATGAATATGACATTTTCCTATTAAGGAAGAAGCCAGGACCTCATCAACGATCAAGATCAGATTGGTCAAATGGTAATCTATACCATATGACAAATTTATAGTGTCCCTCATACCGTAGAGATCCATTTTGTCCCAGCCCTCGTTAATTCAGATTGATATTTGATGCTTGTCGTTTTAATGGCTTCAATCTTCCGTCCTCGGGTTCAGTAAGGCCAATGGCCCTTGATGCGATCAATGCTTCATCGATGGGCCATTACGCAAGAGAGTCCGCTGCCGCGAGGCACCTCTCTGCGTCATTTAGTTGCCGTGCATACCGTGATGCTGGAATATGCAAATACGTCCTCCAGCGTAACGTGGTCGTAATCCTGTTTGTCCAAATCCGGTTTGCCTCCGTTCCTCCAGCATATGCAGACAGCTCAAATGTCTTCCCGCCCGGAATTAATCCACAAATGTATCGAGATGACATAATTTGACGTTCCGTTTGGTCCTCTAATCGTATAATGGGCTTTCTCCTTAACCTTGCCAACTCTGCGGCGGGACCTCACACAAACTTGTGAATGGCTCTAAAAGCAATTAGTTTATTTTGTGAAACGCGGGCCCCCTTCGATTTCCCCCCTTTCCCGAGGCGGCAAATCCCATCTTTGGCTGATATGATTTGAATTCTGATTCGATTCAGGATGCCCTTCCCGTCGTCCCTCCTTCCACTCGCCTACTTCAAAGTGAAGCCACAGCAACAGCAGACAACCTGTTGTAAGAAACAGTCTGTCCTTATAAGATTTTCTGAGTTTTTTTTTTTTTTTACGGAAAGTAAATTACAAATACCACTTGTTTGTTTTTTTTAAGGGATGCACCAAAAATAACCTTTTAGGGACAAGTAAAAAAAACAAAACACGTACAATTTTAAAGTATTTATTTATTTTGTGGGTTTTAGATCAGGGGATGGTGTCATAATAGTCTGTGGTTTGCAATAATCTGTGGTCTGTGCAGCCTTTTGAGACTCCTTGTGATCAAGGGCCATACAAATAAACATGAATCGACTTGACCTGAACTCACTTGCTAAAAAAAGTGTTCAAATAACAATTTTTTATTTACTTCACTCATTTATATCCATCCATCCATTATCTTCACCGCTTATCCTCAGTAGGGTCGCGGGGGTGCTGGAGCCCATCCCAGCTATCTTCGGGCAGTGAGGTGGGGAAAGGTATTCTGATAACTCAAGCATAAACAACATGCTTACCAAACTATAATTTTCACTCCAAATCAATAAATCCAATGAAACAATTATTCTCTGTGGCACTGTCAGCTTGTAGTCTGCAGAATCTTATTTTCCTTTGGTGCCATTTTTTTGAGCTGTTAATAAATTAGAAATCCCTTTTTTAGCAAGTTGAACATATTTACTTTGGCTTAATGTTTTCTTATCCTCTGAACTCTCGGGAAAAGATGGTGTATTTTCACCAAAGTATCTATATGCAACTTGCTCAAAAGTTTCTGTACAAGGTGCAAATTATCTGTGCTTTACTGTTCTATTACATGTCCCCAAATAATGAGAAACAGAGTCATTTTAGTGACTTTTGCGGAGGTGACATTAGCTAGAGGGAGTCATTTTCCAGCACACCAGAGCAAGGTTGAAATTATAAAAATTATCAACATAGGTCGAGAATTGCCTCTTAGGGTTTAGAGTGAAAATAACATGTGAAATGATAGTAATATGTTCAAAATTTCACAAATAAGTCTCAACGGTGACTTACAGTCTGTCAATTAAACATGCACTACTATCCGGTCTCTCAAAGTCCAAAATCAAGAGCCTTCAGCTGGTACAAAATGCAGCAGCGAGGCTTTTAACTAAGACAAGAAAGTTTTATTACACTACCCAAATTTTAACCAACCTGCATTGGCTCCCTGTTAGCTTAAGATGTGATTTTAAGGTTCTGTTGGTAGTATACAAAATCATGCACGGACTTGCTCCCTCATATCTTTCAGATTTAATTTCCCCCTATATTCCGGTCCGGAGCCTTCGCTCTGAAAATGCTGGTCTACTAGTGATCCCAAGAGCCAAGAAGAGATCCGCAGGTTCAAGAGCGTTCTCCATTCGGGCCCCGGTGCTGCGGAATGCTCTTCCCCCTGAGATTCGATCTGCAACCTCAGTGGAACTGTTTAAATCTAAGCTTAAAACACACTTCTATTCTATAGAATATGAATAACCTATATTTTATGTTGACAATATATGTGTATTATTTGCCCTCATGTAGGTTTTACAACAGGGGATGGTGACTTGACTTTTGCCCAGGGGAAATAAGTTTGAGTCATTTTCCAGCACACCAGGGCAAGGTTGAAATTATCAAAATTATAAACACAGGTCTAGAATTGCCTCTTAGGGTTCACAGTGAAAATAACATGTGAATATGATAATAATGTGTTCAAAATTTCACAAATAAGTCTCAACAGTGTATAAGTCGCACACTCGCCCAAACTATGACAAAACTGTGACTTAAAGTCTGTAAATTAAACATTAAAAGCATGTCATCGATTAATTTAACTACTTAGGTAATTATCAACAATCAGGCACAGTGAATAAAAACAACAAAACAAGTAAAACACTTGAAATATTGCCAATGCTGTTACTAATAACAATTTATTGTATTGTAATATCTTCAGATTTATTTTCCCAATGTTCTCACTGAAACTAAGCCATTTGATGTTGTTTTCTCCCCATCTACCATTTTCACTCACTGTTTCCCGACGGATCACCACCTTATCGTGGTGGGGCACTTTGCGCGTCTCCATGACCCCTAGAGCTATGTCGGCGGGAGTCTCGTACTCCTGGTAGGGTTACCCAAGCCGAACAGGTCGAAGGGTAGAGTCCAGACTAAGAGTGATCCCAAAAGCTGGTGGCGGCACGCTTTGAGGCGGTTTCCTACTGACCTGGATCCCGTTAGCCGCCTGCAGTTGTAGAAAGATGCCGGTCGTCTAGGGTCACCCTTGCCACTGGAACCATCTTCTTTACAATCAAGATAGTGGCGTTGGGGAAAGCGCACCCCTTACGCCACTTTAAAAACCGTCATTGCGCAGGTATCCTCTTTTACCTGAGTCTCCGACCACAATCCAGGATCGGACTGTTCAAACATCAGCACACTCACAAATAAAAGAAGATGGTCATCATCGAATCGATGGACAACCCCAACCATTTCACTATGCCAGTGTACGTATTCCCAAATGGTGCCATTTTGCCCACGCTGTGTAAATCCTTCTTGTGTGGCGAACACAGTCATCGGAACCCTGGCACAAAGAAAACGGGACAAGTCGGTTGTTTCCGTTGACGTGCCATCCTCCTAATTGCCATGTGTGACTGGCAAATGGGCTTGTTTATGCCTCCCTACAGCTCTGATTACAAGCTAAGGCATCTACAGGGCGACTCTCTTGAATTTGAAGCCTGGTAATACCAACCCTGCCTTTTATTTGTACGCTGTTTATTTCTTGCTCTTGAAGAGAGAGCGCCAGCTGACTCTCCAGAAAGTGCTGCCGGGCCCTCCCAAGAGGCTCATTGCAGGGGATCACAGCAAAAAGGCTGGACCAAGACTCTCAAACTGAGATTAATTAGGGTTTGTCTATAATGCTGGCCACAATGGGAAGTGCGGCTTCGGCTTAATGACTTATTGTCTCGCCCTAAATATGTTGCACGCCGGCAAATTGAACGCCCTGGTCAGGTCCTTTGTTTCCGAAGCGCCGCCTTTTTGGATAGTGACACCGGGGACAATGGCGCAGGACTGGCAGAATGGGGTTCCCTTGACGGAAACAGTGAACCCTTACCAAAAGTCATTTTAAGGAAAATGTCACAGAGGAAAAACAAAAGTGTCCCCAAAAATTATTTGCAATCCAGACGCTCCCTTACTTACGACAGTTCAACTTACGAAAAATGGTAGATACAAAAATTTGTTTCAGGATGTCGAAAAACATCCGGACATTGCTGCAAGTCAGATTTTGTATTGAATGCACCTTTTTCCGACTAGAGGACATTACTGTAATGCTTCTTTCCGCCGCTACCGGTGTGTGGTGCTGTGAGAGTCACCCAGCATCCGCCAGAAGAAGAAATCTGGCTTCCTCTTCCTAGTTCGTGTAAAAACATACTGCGCTGTATCTCCAGCCCACCATGAACTTTGACATTTTTGTTTAATATCTTGTGCATCCATTCAATATAGTTGGTTTGAAGTGTAGATAAGAGGCGAGCCGTTTATTTTGAAATGAAAGTGGAATAAGAAAGCCTGATGCGGCTGAGAAAATGGTCGGAAAGTTTTTATTCCTGCCACTTTTTACACGGAAGAGGATCTCTTGAAGCGCATCTTCCAAAAGTAAGTCAAACTCAACTTTATATATCTTTATAGAGAACATTATTTTATGAAATATTTATTTTCTAGTACAAAGCAATAAAAGATACTTATCCAAGCCTTACATATACTTATGTATACATATATATATATATATATAAACCTTAAATATACAAAATATAGCACTGAAGCAACTTACAAACGCTCGTCTCGTTCGCAAGTAGGGCAGCGTCTGTGGTCTTTTAGAACAATTTATGCAAAGTACACGTGGTTTTTGTACGGTTGACTCTGAAGCGACTTAAATTGTGCATAAAACAACCCTATCTAGATTCAAGGTAGAGCTCATGAATAGGCTTCAATCTTTTAATTTGTCATTTGAAAAATCAAGGAGTCTTAAATCATGAAACTGACAGTAGGGATGTATAGAATTTGAAAAGCTATTGAACAATTGTTACGGACATTTTACATGTGGTATTTAAGCGAGTTTGTCACAAGCTTTGAGTACATTTTTTCGCAAGAGGGGTGGGGGTTGCACGCACTAGTTAGCACCTAAGAACACCCAACTAACCCACCAACCGGTTCTGAAAAAAAGCTAGGATGTTTCATTTCTAAATGGCATGAGAGATCTCTCGTTTATCACAATCAATGGGGAACAGGCCCCCCCGCGATATAAAGTCTACTAAATAGTGCCAATGCCCCTGATTGTTCACTTTGTCTCTTTTTTATATAGAAAACTCGAATTAACCGACAGCGCTCGCATAGCTTATAGCGTGACGTTAGCATGCCCGGCAAATCTACCTCCCCGTTAACCATAAGCATCTTCCTACTTTCCTTAGGTTCGCCAGAGGAATACTCAATGGACACTTAAAAACCATTTCCAAGTGGCTCACAAGAACTATTAAAGAAAACGAGAACAGGAAAAAAAAAAACTGGAAACCAGCAGTGCGGAATGTGTGCCGAAAGAGTTGAATCTGCTAGCTGGGCACGGTCTGGATAAGATTTGAAATGCATTTCAAAGTGGTGGCCCTTTACAGTAAGGGTAAATGGTCTGCATTTATATAACGCTTTTCAAGTCAATGAAGACCTCCCAAAGCGCTTTACAATGTGCTTCACACTTACCCATTCACACACACTCACACACCAATAGGGAGTCAGCCATGCAAGGCGCCTACATGCGTAATGAATTCAAAAAGGTTGACCTATGAGCTATAGTATGTTGTTTTGTATGTTTCACTTTAGAGTGGAGTCTGATAGTCTCACCTTTTTCATGGCTTTTTCTATGAACTTTTTAAGCACTTTCAAGGCATATTTTCCAATGTTTCCATTATCATTAAAATGGGAAATCCGGTGTAAATCATTTATTTTGCAGATCCAAAAATATGTCTGCCATTAACAAAAGCGATTTGTAATCTTGGGTGTGCATTTATCAAGACATATAATTTTCAAATCTTGGGTTAAATTGCGTATAAATTTGTGGATTTTAACAATACAAGTGTAATTATTTAGAGAAAAATCTCTCTCCATGTAGGTGTCAGGCAAAAATAATGGTATTATGTAGCTTACATTTTCAGTTGCATTAAGTTCTTCCCAATACAATTTACCACTGGGAAACATCGCCTACAAATTTCCATAATTGATACATAATCCTTGCACTAATACACATTGCAAAGTGCACTGTTGAGGTGAAACATGTAGCAAACAGTTACCGCCCAAAGAAATTCATAGTTAAGCTATACATCTCCATGAGTTATCTTTCATCTGACTGCACACTGCTGCCTTTCCTATTGTGAAGAGATGTATCTCTTTTTTGCATTCTTTGATGCACCTGTAGGAGGCAATGAGGCTTTACATGACAACAACATGCAGTCGTAGCTGTCGTGTAGACTTTATATCCATCCATCCATCCATTATCTACACTGCTTATCCTCAGTAGGGTCACGGGGGTGCTGGAGCCCATCCCAGCTATCTTCGGGCAGTGGGCAGGGGACACCCTGTACTGGTTGCCAGCCAGTCTTAGGGCACACAGTGACAAACAATTTGGACCGTCCAAATAACCTAATGTGCATGGTTTCGGAATGTGGGAGGAAACCGGAGTGCCCGGAGGAAACCCACGCAAGCACGGGGAGAACATGCAAACTCCACACAGGAAGGTTTGATCTCATGACCTCAGAACCGTGCTGCACACGCGCTAACTACTGCGCCTCCGTGCTGCCCTCGACTGTATATAATTTTACTATATACCGCTAGATTTTTTCTTTGCAGCACGGCGGGGCAGTGGTTAGCACGTATGCGGCACAGTTCTAAGGTCTTGGGAACATCTTGTGAGGGTTCAAATCCAGCTACCAGACTTCCTGTGCAGAGTTTGTATGTTCTCCCCTTGCTTGCGTGGGTTTCCTCCGGGCACTCCGGTTTCCTCCCACATTCCAAAGACATGCATTTCAGGTAGATTGGCCGGTCCAAATTGTCCCTAGGTGTGAATGAGCGAGCGAGTTGTCTGTCCCTGTGTGACCTGCGATTGGCTGGCAACCAGTTCAGGGTGTCCCCTGCCCACTGCCCGATGATTGCTGAGAAGGGCTCCAGCACCCCCGCGACCCTACTGAGGATAAGCGGTGCAGCTAATGAGATGAGATGAGATTTTTTCTTTTTTTTGTTCAATACGTGGTCTGTCGAGACTGCCGCCAAACATGGCAAGAAGTTCAAGAACTTTCAAACACTTCAAGCAAAATTCAAGCATTTTCCTGACCTTTAAAAGACATTGAAATTCACACATTTTGCTGGATTTCAAGCACCCGTACAAACCCTGTAATCTAGGATGTGTTTTACACATTTTTGGAGGGTCGTTTCTGCTGAACTACAACCTGTTTTAAAGTGAACGATGGTTAGGGGATTGGCGCCTGTTCAATGTTTAAGTCAAGTAATTGATGCAATCCCTCCCATTAACAAAGTGTTCCCCACGATAGCACCGTGTACAATCGAATAAAAGAGATCAGTAACAACGTGCACTGTTGAAATAATATAAATCCACATTAAAGAGTGAAGTGGGCATTTATGAATCGCCTGTTGAGCACAAGGTCCAACTCCACTTCAGGCCCGCACGACCTCTTCGCTTGTACGAGCAACACGAGCTCCCTATAGTAATATTTGAAATTATAATAAGCCGATCAATTTTAATTAGGTGCGCCTTTCCATCAGCCGTGTGCGCGCAGGAATTAATTAGAATGCATTGTAGTGACTGGAAGGCCACGTCGCTGCTTAAAATGCACAGACCCTGCCAAACACCTGAGGAATGGCACTAATGGAACGGCAAAGTTTTCATGTTCCAACAAAGCCGGTGATGGATGTTGTTTTCGTCGCCAGAGGATGGATTGTGCCGGGCCTCGATTGTGTCGGCCCTCCCCTCGGTGACGCGGTCAATTAGCGGGGCCCTCGCTAATTTTTAAGCAGAAACGCTGTTTGCGGTCGAACACTAAGGAGACGTGGCTTTTCGCTTTTGATTAATGTACGAGCAGAGAGAGGCTGTGCTAAAGGCCGTCGCGGAATTCGGGAAAGGGTGACCTATAAATTAACGCCGTGCACGCGGACTAAATGTAACGCTAAATTAAAAGGTGGGGTGATTAATGTGACTGCTCAACTTGCCAGTTAACCACCAAAAAAACCATACTAAAAAAAAGGCAGTACTATAGAGCGCACCTGATTATAAGCCGTACCTACCACATTTCAAGAGGAAAACCGATTTCGTACTTACACAAGCCGCACCTGTATATAAGCCTCATGCGCCCACATTAAAATAATGTAACACAAAATTAACCCAGACCCGACTAAGTCTCGCGATTGTAACTGAATATCCTTCATTAAAGTGCACAGTCCAAAAATCACAGCCGGCTAAATGAACGTGAAATGATACCGGTACTTAAGGTTTGATGCAGACCGGTTCCCGTTGAAAGTAATCCAAATAAAAAAAGTGTATATTTCCAAAGGTAAGGGTGGGAAAAATATATATCTACTATTGTCCGCCGTGTCCACAAACACTCACCTTTACCGGTCCCCACTTCCCGTCAGCTCCCGTTTGTTACGCCCCTTCTTTTTAATTCGCCCGTCCAAAACATATCAGAATAAGTGTCCGAAATAAATACATTACAAAAATATACAGTTGCAAATACATATTATACATGGTTACACATATTTACAAAAAAAGACGGTACACCGAGAAATTTTTCAAAGCTTTAATAATAATAATATAACTTTCATCCCAAACGGTGCCTGTGACAGGTAGCAACACGCTAGCAAAACAGTAAACAGGTCAGTTGGAAAAACATACCGTACTTCTAAAAATCACGGTAAACCGTCCTCATCGTCCTCCTTACAACTGAAGCCATCAAAGTCGTCTTCCTCAGTGTCGGAAAGAAACAGTGTCATACAGATGTCGTCCCACGCTCCCGCAGCCTAACTCGCGCTGTCACTGTCGCTAGTCTGCCCTCCTCTCCGTCACGGCTTTTCGGAACCCGTTGGTGATGGTGGAATCATGATCCACTGGCAGACTTGCGAAAAAGTTGCCTTTCGCATGCGGCCAGTTTTAGTGAAAGATTTCTCGCTCTTAGTCAAGCCAAGAAGTTGCAGTCTTCCTCGGCGCATATATTCCACCGGTCTAAATCTTACCTTTTGTACTCGAGCGCCGCTGGCGGCCGTTAGAAAAATTACATAAATTGGCCGCATCACTGAATAAGCAGCAGGGTTGAAAGTTTGGGGAAAAAGTAGCGGCTTATAGTCCGGAATTTACGGTACACATAATCTCTAAAGGTAGGCAAAAGGACATGAGATGTGAAAATAATGTCAAGACGTATGTGTTGTTGTGGTTAAATGAACATTTACAGCTAGCTAATAAAATAGACGCCACCCTACGTCGATTTCACTTTGCACTGTGGAATAAAATGTTTCCCTGACCCTCTTTCCAGTTATCGCAGGTTCACTCCTTTGCAGATTTTCGGGGCGGCAGTAGCTCAGGAGGTAGAGCGCTCGAATCCCGGCTTGTCCGTGTTACATGTGGAAGTGTCCTTGGGTAAGACACTGAATCCCTAATACCCCCAATAAGCAGGTTAATGTCTTACATGGCTGCAATACAAGGCCGCTATTGGGAAATGTGAAGCACACTGTAAAGCGCTTTGGGAAGTCATTGACTTGAAAAGCGCTAGATAAATGCAGATCATTTCATTTCATAATCAAATTGAATTGTCGTTATTGTCATTGATATCAATGCATCATGCATTGTGTTTCTAATAGACACCAGACAGAGGGGACAGATTAGAGAGAATGCTCTGTGTTCGGTGGGTGTGACCGTCTGTGTGCGCAACTGTGAAAGGCTGGTGTATGCTCTCAGTCAATCAGCAGGCGGGCGCTAGACTGGCTGCCTCCCAAAACAAACTGCTGCTTAGCGGCTTGTTACATTGAAAAAAAAATCATCAATTAAATCGAACTCTGAGGAAAGACAGAAGAGCGCAAAGAAATAGTGATAAACAGTGGGTGCTCTGTGGATTATTGTCTTGTTGTGAAGGATTTTTGTAAAGTAAGCTACTTTTAGTTATTGTGTATTTCTCAGACTCCTATGTTACAAATTAACTTGCTATTAACCTGTTTTTCCATTTTTAATACACAAGTAATCATTCACACACACACACACACATAGTCACATTCAAAGATCCACGTTTTTCAGTCTTTTTTCCATTGTTTGTAATGTAATGCGCATGCGCGACTTTTCAATAAATGCAGCTACTGAAACCGGAAGTGGTCAGAAAGATCCGGTTAGCCAAACAGGCCACGTTGCTCCGGCTTGCTAATCGCTCTTCTACTGCAGTAGTTTAAACTTCAATTCCTGCCTCTGACTGAATTCTTTGGTCACCCATAGGTTTATATCTTAATAGACTCGACAATTTTATACATTTTACTATGGGGGATTTTATACGATTGAATACAGGTTACATTTATCGAGTGCAATGAAGATTTTCACCGGGTAGGCTGAAGTTCAATGACAGGTCACGCTGATCCAAATTTGGAATGTTTTGGCTGGGGAGTTTTGATAACAGAACTCTGACGCAGAACGGCAGGCATTGTTTGTAGAAGTTGTTTTGATAAGCGCTCTGCTGTTATGAGTTTTTTCAGACACCGGGACGCTCTTCTCAGAGGTGGTGGGGGTTTTCCTGGCGCGCACAGGGGAGGGGCCGGCACACCAGCTTGTGGAAAAAAAACCTGGGCCGGGAGAACTTCAGAAAATCAAGGGATAATAGAGAGAGGGCTTGCCAGAGACTCGGGCGACACTAATTCGGCAAATTCGATGGAGTTCACTTAGTTAAATAATTTAACAAATTAACTCTGCCTCCGTGTGGAAATGCCTATCTCTTGTCCATGTTTTCACATCAAGAAACGAGCGCGCATTGTTAGGTGGTGTCTGGTTCATGGAGTCAGATAACTTATTTGAACAATTTGGTAACCGGTACATTTTTATATTTACATTCGCAAAACTACCGAGGCGGCGTTGAAGAGAAGCCGCTCCTTGCTACAATTAAGCTACGTAGCAACCTTCACAAACGACTGCTGCGGAGTCGGCAACGCCAGATCCATTACCCATAAAACGGATGACATGTTTAAACTGCTACATTCAAGACTCTCGTATTTTAACCATCAGGGAGAATGGGCTCACACCCGATGATAGTATGCAACTAGCTAGCCGTTTGGTGCAGAGGACACCCGATACAACCGCACGACTAGCCAGCGATTCGGTGCTGTAACCAAAAAGCCTTCAAGGTCTATGACGGTGTAGTTGAGGGTCCAAGCGGTAAAGCCCGGACCACACAGGGGTTGACGGGGGATGGTGTTTAATTAAGAAGAGGATCTTCACTCATACCTTTCATGCCTATGCTCACTTTGCACAATGCAGCGAGGCTTTTAACTAAGACAAAAAGGTTTGATCACATTACCCCGATTTTAGCTAACCTGCATTGGCTCCCTGTTAACTTAAGATGTGATTTCAAGGTTCTGTTGGTAGTATACAAAATCATGCATGGACCTGCTCCCTCATATCTTTCAGATTTAATTTCCCCCTATGTTCCGGTCGGGAGCCTTTGCTCTGAAAATGCTGGTCTACTATTGATTCCAAGAGCCAAGAAGAGATCGGCAGGTTCGAGAGCGTTCTCCATCCGGGCCCCGGTGCTGCGGAATGCTCTTCCCCCTGAGATTCGATCTGCAACCTCAGTATTAATGTTTTAATCTAGGCTTAAATCACACCTCTATTCTATAGCATACCTCCTGTGCGGTCCCTTCTCAAGGTGTCTTCGTATTTCTCATGTGAATTGTGAATCATGAATGGCGTGGTTATTCAGGTAAGATTGCCGTCCAATTTCCTGTATTTTCTTATTTATTTTAAAGATGAGAGCCTGTACTGTTAAGTTTGCAAATAGATACCGTAGATTCACAAAATCACTATCTAAACCACAGGTGTCAAACAGGCGGCCTGCGGGCCAGATCAGGCCCATTAAGGGATTGAATCCGGCTTGTGAGACAACACTCAGAGAAGCGCAAGAGAAAAACAAGCTGCATGTTGAAATATGTCAACTTGATGTTGCCAAAGCCAGGTGCCTCTCACAAGGACACTGTACTTGTATTGATTTCTCTCTTTCTCTTCCACCCCTTTTCTCCCACTGTCTAGGTCTTTTTCACTCTCTGTGTCTCTCTTTTTCTCTTCCTTTGTTGCTCTTTGTCGCTTTCTCTCTCTGTGTCTTTTAACCTCTTTTGCTCTAACTTCCTTTTTTCCTTTTCTCTCTTTTCTCTTTCTCTCTTGATACCCTTCGCGCTTTCTTTCTCTTTTCTCTCCTGTCTTTCTATTTCTCTTTGGATTTCTTTCTTCCTCTCCCTTTCTTTTCCCCCTCTCTCACGACTTTTTGTCTTTTGTTTCTCACGCTCTCTCCCTTTCTCTTTTTCTTTCTTTGTCCTGCCCTCTCTCCTTTTCCCTCCCTCTTTCTCTTATTTCTTTATCTCTTTTTCTTTCTCTTTAATCTACTAGTTCGGCCCCCGACAGAATGTTTGTTCTATCGTGTGGCCCCAGAGTTAAAATGAGTTTAAGACCCCTGACCTAGACCTTGCATAATACAAGCAAACAATTCCGAAAAGTTCACCTCCAAACAAACCTCACACTTAAATGAATTCTCGGATTTCCAATTAAAAAGGCATTCTGTGCGGACCTTAAAGGTACCGCCCCACCGTTTGAGCTTGTCCCTTTTGTCAGTTTTCCAACCGCTACATAATTAGCACGTTGCGCTTTTCTTCCTCAGCACTCAACATGTCATGTCAAACCTTCACCTCCACCTCCTCCATTTTGACCACTCGTAAAGGGATGGAGAAATGCAAGACGCTCCAACGCCGAAATTGTTTCCGCTCCGAAGGCGTTGGGGAGACATAAAAGCTATCTCACCTCCGACTGGCGCCTCGCTTTCAACCCGTACTTAGGAATCTCTTGGCAAAATGACCTCCCGCAAGAGATTGTTATCCCTGCCCATGTCTGCGCCACGACAGGGGGGTAATTGAAGCCATCGCCGCTAGGAACGGTGAAAAAAAATTGCTCATAAATACGGTGTTCCGTCCATCACAAAGCCTCGAGAATTTGTCACATTTGACACAAAGCGTTCTTAGTAGGGCATTGTTGTATGGCCTTGCTAACAGATTCTCAAATTTAGAGTTCCGAGGTTTTCTCCTAAAACCTTGAGTAGCTTCTAAGTGCACAAAGAAATTGTAAAAAAACATTGCAAAAACTAGGTTGGGGTTGTGTAAAGTGTTCCCTCTAAGCTGCACGCGTGCGCAATTGCGCACTGCTCGCACATTCTCAGCGCACGAGAAAATCAAGCCAATGAGGGCTCAAAGTTACTAATTAAGAAGCGTATTAAGTCAAAGTTACAGTGCATGAAGGTAAAAATGCACGGGTTCCCCTGACGTTGTGTCCTCAATGCGGTATTTTGAAGTCGAGTCGAAGTAGAACGAAGTTGAGTAAAGTTAGTAGAGTTTTTCGAGAACCGGCTTCTTCGGCTCGGCTCACTAAAAGGAACCGGCTCTTCTCCTAAACGGCTCTTCAGGTTGTTTTTGCTTCTTTAATCCCAACATGACCAAATATTATGTAAAATTATGCACAAAATGACTTACAGGAAGGGGGAATAGAACAAAAAAGAAAAAAATACCAAAATGAAAAAGTAGTGAAAAGCTGAGGAAAAAAAAGAAACAAAAGGAAGAGAAAAAAAGAAGGAAACATTTTGAAAAAAGCCAGAAAAAAAGAAAAGAAAGAAAAGTAGGAAAAAAGTAAATAGAGAACAAAAAGAAAAAAGTAACAGCTCGGAAAAAATAAACACAATGACATTTTTTTTTAAAGGAATTTTTTAAAAAGTAGAAAAAAAACACGGAAAAAAGGAGAAAAAGTTTGTGTTGCATTTAAATTTCCAATTATATCAAGTGAATCTTGTTGCCAACATTGTACTTCCACTAAAAAATGTGATTAAGTACAGTTCTGGATCTTACAACCGACTAAATAAGCCCCGAAAAATGTTAATATTATGCGACAAAATATATCAGGAAATAAAAAGAAATGGATATCTTGTGAAAGAATTGTAAGAACAAATTACGTTTGTAGGCCGTACAACCTTTGCAATAGTACATGAGTCAATTCATTCAAAAGAGAAAATTATTTTTGCATTGCCGGAAACTCGACAAAATGTAACTTGGTGTCACGTTTTGGACATGTTTGATAATTAATTATCTTGCCACACTTGGGATTATGGTTGCTCACTGTTGTTTCAAGCGTTGCTCACCGACTTTGTGTGAACGCTCAGACCCGAGGAAAATTACAGGGAACATTGGTTGTGTAAAACCTTCACACAGTACACTGTGACTACTGTTTCGAAAACTTTTACTGTGTCTGAAATCATATTTTAGTAGACGTTAATAAAAGACAAGCATCTCTAATTACCCAGTTTGTCATGATAGCAAAACAAGGACATTAAAAGCTTCATATTCAGCCTACTCCCTTTGGGCACAAGTTTAATTACTGTATTATTGTATTGTAAAGGTGTTTGTGTGAGAATAGTTTAGGTTTTTTGTATGTGCCTCGAAATAAATATCCACAAAAAAAAAAATACATTGCAAATGTGAGGTATTTGGCCGTACTTTTTCGTTAATACAACGTCAAGGGTATCCACTATTTTGAAGCTGAGAGCTAACTTTTTGTTACTTTTTGCCCCAAGGAGCACAGTGTATCTGATCAGACACCATTTATACTTATACTATACGTTCCTAACTCAATAGAAAACAATAAAAAGAATAGTAACTCAATAGAAAACAGCAAACAATGACAAACTTCATAATGAGAAAGAGACATCATGCACACAACAGCAGCAAGCAGCTGTCATCACTGAGAGCATCCTCAACATAATTCTTATTCATATGCTCCCATTTTTGCATTGCAATGCAATTTTTAAAATACTTTTATACATTTACAGGTGTATACAATTGATTTGTACGTATTTTTGTTTATTGACAAGGTATTTGACACACAGTTGGAATATTAATTTTTAAACATGTCACTCGGTTTTCAAATTAGCAGGATGTCCTGTTCCAAAAGCTCATGTCCCTTAAACCATAAAGTTTTTTTGCACTTTATTAAAAAAAAAGATATATTTGCAAGTGTATAACGTGCATTTCTATGTATTTTTGTTTTGTTTTGTGACAAACACTGTTTTTTATTGTAGAATGTTTAGTTTTGTGCACTGTTAATGAATAATGTGTTTTTTTATCTGATTCAATCAATCGAAAAAATAATTGGTTATTAAATGATTGTTAGTTGCAGCCCTAGTATATAATATAATATATAATCTCATCTCATCTCATCTCATCAGCTGCACCGCTTATCCTCAGTAGGGTCGCAGGGGTGCTGGAGCCAATCCCAGCAATCATCGGGCAGTGGGCAGGGGACACCCTGAACTGGTTGCCAGCCAATATATATAATATATAATAATATATGTATTATATATATGTTATACATTATATATATGTAGAGTGATCTCATCCAGGAAAAAAATAATGAAACAGAAATTAAAGATGCTTGGTTATGTGCAAATTGCATGATTTTGGGGGACCAATCATCACGGGTCACAAAACCCACCTTGGAAAAATTACCGCAGTTGCCACAATTGGACTTGATAACTGAACTGCCTGATTTTCAAGCAAAATAGCATATTGAAAGAATAATAATCGAAATCCACATGTTGTTTCCACACGGGTAACAGGAACGTTTCCTACCTGAGGGCATCCATGGTTCGGAGAGAGTCTTGTCTCTGGCGTTAACCTGCTCCCAGTCCAGGTCGTCGTCTCTGCCTTGGCTGTAGCCGCATGCCGCCAGCGAATTTGCAAAGTTACAGTCGCCTGTGAGAAAGATAAGGATTTTTCACATTTTAAGAGAAATCAAAACACCCTGTTCTTGGCAAAGCATGGGTATATGCACATGTACTGTAAAATTCGGACTATAGGCCGTAACTGTCTTCCCAAGCTTTTAACCCTGCGGCTTATACAATATTGCGGCAAATTTATCCATTTTTTCTAGCAGCCGCCAGGGGGCGCCCGAGCAGTAAAGGTAAGAGTGAGACACGTAAAATATGTATCGAGGAAGACGCAAATTTAATGCAACTTTGAGGTTTGTGCATGAATAAAACTAGCATGAACAGACCCTCTGTAGTGCTATGTCTAATCTTTTTGCGACCAATGTACACTAAGTTGTCGATTTCTACATTTAAAAATACTGCTCCATTTAAAAAAACTGAAAATTGGAAATAATGTACATTATTTATATCGTTTACACAATTAATTTTACGAAATGATTGACAGGTTGATCAAAAAAGAAAATTATTAGGTATGATTAATAGTTGCACAGGATGAATAAGAGTCAGACAACCCAAGAAAATATATATAAAATTAAACAGATAAACCACCGCACTTTTAGGGCAATGTCGGTGTCATATAAATGACTCTCAAACTGCATGATGGTGACCGCCATTTTCCACAATTGAAATAATCTACCAATAGGAAAATTGAAATAGCCATTATCATTGTCGACACTTATTCGGTTTCCAGATGCAGCACACTCACTCCACTTATTCCTTTTACCCGCGTCTTGTTCCATTATCTCTGTGACGACAGAAATATTTTTACTTAAGTGATCTATTGCACAGGCGGGCTTTTATTTTGGAAAACGCATGAACCATTTCTGGTCTTAGAATGAGCTCACAACACACTTAAAAAATAAATCGACTGAATAAAACACAAAAACGACGACATCCGCCCATCCAAGTTGCCTTGTTCTTCCAACATTGCTAGCATAAACAATATTTCATGTATTCTGACATTCGGCAGCATAAAGGCTACAAGCTGATGGGCTTCTTTTTTTTCTCTTCTCCATGTTTTCCAATTCATCTCGGCTGTGACATTTTCAGTCCAACGTGCAAATGAGCGGCGATCACGGGATAATTAATATCCAGCTGCATAGGGCAGCCGCTAATGATTTATTTGCAGACGTGTCTGCTTTTGGCTGGCGGCGGAGGGAGTAGATGTACGAAATGCCAAAGTATCAGAGGTAACATGTTGAGGAATGGTCCACGGGAGGATTCTTTTTTTTTTCCGGCGTCATTAAAGCACCAGGATGTGACTTTATGTCAGCTGACTTTAGTTTGATGTTGTCCGTGATACAGGACTAGCAAGAAAACAGATTCCATCTGCAACCTCAGTGGAAATGTTTAAATCTAAGCTTAAAACACACTTCGATTCAATATCATATTAATAACCTATATTTTATGTTGACAATATCAGGGGATGGTGTCATAATAGTTTGCAATAGTCTTTGATCTGTGCAGCCCTTTGAGACTCTTTGTGATTAAGGGCTATACAAATAAACATGACTTGACTTGACTTAAAAGCTAGACATTTAGTCACATAAAGTCATCAGAGGCGTGTTCAGGAGAGTGATCAGACATGTAGTCTCTTGATAATCGCTTGCCGCGCACTTCTGAACGTTTTGTAATCGCTCACTGTGATTGCCTTACTGATCCAAAATGGCCGACGACAGTACAATGGATTTCGTTCTACAGCTTGCTTTGAGCGAGTTGGCTGATATGAGCGACAGTTCGCATATTGACACAGTTAAGGTTATCCTAAACGCAGTGGAAGGGTCATACCTGTCTTGCATTGTTCACAAACATTACCAGGCAATGTAAGACGATATATTACATCGCCAACAGCACTCGTCAGGGTGAGATCCTCCATCTTCTGCACTGTCGACGCCATGTTGGAAATCAAAGTAAGCGGTCTTTCTCCCGTGATTACTCGGGCACGCGAGCGCTCAATAATCACTGGCCGTTCAGAAGCTAGCGATAGCTCGCGATAGCAATCACTCACTCTCCTGAACACGCCTCAGATTCTCAGTATGGCATTGATATTATATTTCTTAACAGAGGATGAGGACTATAGGTGTGAGATTGATGTAATTTTCTCCAGTTGGCGTTGACATTGAAGTTGTCCATTTCTTTAAAGACAACTGTGCTACTATGTGCATATTAACTGTTAATGTTCGAGCCAACCTAAATCCCACTGTGTATTAAAGTACCTGATTGGTTCTACAACAAAATATAAATCAACGAAGCACTGTAACAAACGAGCTTGTTGGACGTAAAAGTTTTGTTTAAAGCAGGGGTGGCGAACACGCGGCTCTAGAAAATAATATTTTGAAATTAATTTGGCAGATTTGTTGTTTTTATGCTGCTCCAACAAGAGTATGAGTATGGATGTAAAGAGGGGACTGTATGTGTGATTGTGCCGACTGTGTTGTATGGTGCAGAGACTTGGAGCCTGAACGCAGATTTAAGAAGGAAGTTGAATGTTTTTGAGATGAAGTGTTTGAGGACTATGTTAGGAGTGACAAGATTGGATAGACTGAGAAATGAAATTGTGAGAGACAGAACTGGAGTAGTCGTGGAACTGAGCAAGCGTGTTGATAAGAGAGTACTCGGTTGGTTTGGACACATGGAGAGGATGGATGACGAGCAAATGTTGAAGAGGATCTACGGAGCAGAAGTCAATGGAAGGAGGCCAAGAGGAAGGCCACGATTGACGTGGATGGATGGTGTTATGAGTGCACTGCAGGAAAGAGGTCTAAATATACTGGAACTTGGAGCTCTTGTTGGTGATAGAAAGGAGTGGAGAGGTGTTGTGAAAGGATAGTGGGATTGTGGACGCAGTCTTAAGGATGGGCTGGGCACCTGTATGATGCGGCAGGGGTAAACCAGTAAAAGCTGTCTGGCCCTGCTGTTGAACAAAAGAGTGTGTTGTGTCACCCTGACCCGAGTGACATGGCCGCTTTCTGGTGTCCCATTTCATCTGGAGGGACAAAAGCATGACCAACTTGGGTGCCGAGGTGCCTAACTTGTTTGGGTGTTTGGGCAATTGGGTTGGCCATGGTCCAACATTTTTGTGTGTTTTTTTCATGTTATTTATTTCCCTTTTATTTTCTTTGTTATTGTATGTGTGTGTCTTGCTGTCGGTCACCGCTCTTGAGGGATATGACCAAGGTAGATAGATAGATATGCTGCTCCAGACTCACAACTGACTGCCAATCATCTGCGTAGGTTACGTCTAATGCCGGTCAGTGCGTGGTGTGACTCTGACTCTCACGGTTAAAAATTTCGGCTCTTTGTGTCAAACTTGTTTGCCACCCCCTGGTTTAAAGATTTAAAAGCTTATAAAACACAGAAAGCAACCATAGATACCACATTTCAGACCAATATCAATCATTCCTACTTCTTGGCACTCAAGACTAACATATGAAATAAACCTCCTCAGATAGCTCTAAAATTCCATTTGACCAGCATGAAAACAGCATGTATTTTATATCATGTGTTTGAATAAATCCGAATACATAAGTTGCCAAGAAGCAAGTCGGAGGGCATTTACATGATTCTTTGGCCGCGGCTTCGCCGCCACTGGCTGGCTTCCATCAATATTTGCACTCAATAGTTCCAAGATCCTTTGCCTCTCCTGCCCGCGTTTCCCCTGGCCACCCACTGTCCGCTCACAGCACGACGGCGCTCAAAAGAGGTGGCTTTTATCGGTTAGGGTTGATATTCAAAATCAATGGCGTCGGCTAGCCGGAAAATATATTCTGGCTCGACGGGGGGAAGGAGGACAAGGCGATGCCGGGGCAAAGGGAAAAAGTCATCAAAAAGAATATGCACAAAGCGGTGAAGTTTGGTCGCTTTACCACCCCAATCCGTTTAATCTTGAATCGGGTAGGCGTCACCCATTGCCTTCAAAGGACACTTGTGTGCTATTAATGATTTACTGGAAGCTAGTGAGAGCGCCATCTTTGTCAGACTTGATCACTGTGAAATAAAAGAATAAAAAAAGCAGTATTTCCTATGGAGCTTTGTGACACCCCAGTCGCTGGACAGTCGAGGGAGGGTCTGGGGGCGTGCACAGAGCAAAAAGATGAGTTTTTTCATATAAAAAATGTCATATGACATACCCAATTTGAAAAGATAAAAAAACATAAAATATGGGGAAGACATATACAGTAAGTTGACAGGTATGTCATTGTCAAGCGCAACCAATTACAGACACTCCCCAACTTACGACCATTCGACTTACGACAAACGGTAGATACCAACATTTTTTGGGGGATGTCGAAAGAAGTCCGGACATTGCTGTAAGTTAAATGTTGTATTGTGTGCACCTTTTTCCGAGTACAGGACAGTGCTGTAGTGCTTCTTTCCACCACTACCGGCGTGTGGCACTGTGCGAAGTCACCCATCATTCACCCCGAAGAAGAAATCCGGCTCCCTCTTCCTAGTTCGTGTGGAAACATTCTATACTGTATCTCCAGCGCACTAAGAACTTTGACATTTTTATTGTTTAATATCTTGTGCATCCATTCAATATGGTTGGTGTAAAGTGTAAAGAAGAGGCGAGCCGTTTCTTTTGAAACGAAAATGGAATAAGAAAGCTTGATGCGGTTGAGAAAATGGTTGGATCGCTTTTTTTTTGTCCACTATCCACCACGGAGTAGGAACTCTTTAAGCTTATCTTCTAAATTCAAGTTCAACTTACTTACTTATCTTTGTAGAGCATATTATTTTATGAAATGTTTAATTATTTAGAACAATACAAGTTACTTATACAAGCCTTAAACATACTTATATAAACCTTAAACATACAACTTACGAACAAATTTAACCTACGAACGATCGTCTGGGCTTTGAATCTCGTTCGTAAGTAGGGCAGCGTCTGTAGTGAGGGTAATTCCGATTCTTTTAGAGAACCGGCTCTTGCAGCTCAGCTCCCGAACGGATCTTGAGCTTTTTTTTGTCCCTTTAACCGATATACTATCAATAATAATGTATCATTATGCATGAAATGAATGAATGTATTATACTACTACATTATACTAACATTTACATTTTCTCACTCCAGCGAATGTTTAACCAATTGGAACTTTTATTACACTAAGCAAGCAAAAAAAAACTACACAACAAAATACAAATGTTTTATCTTCAAAGCTATAAAAACTATCGTAAATACAAGTATGTACAATTCAACGTCCAAGCTATGTAGAATGAAACCTCACAGAACCTCTGAAAAACACGCACAAATATAAATTAAAATGTGTAAAACGAAAAACATATCAATAGTCACCACTGAATATTGGCATTTAGGAACACAAAGTGCTAAGCTTTCAGGGACTGATTCATATTCATCCGTCAGTGATAGACAATGCACAATGTTTTCTGCCATTACTATAATTAAAACGAGTGTAAATAAAGACTATTTTCTTGCTTTGACTCACTTTTCCTTCTATTGCAAATTATTGAACTGTGACTGTGCTCAATGAGCTGCAAGTAACTCAGTAAACAAAAAGTCATATTAACCATTCAACCAATTAACCAAAAGTGAGTGAGAGACCAATAGATATACATATAGATAGATATAGCGATAGAGCGATAGAGACAGTCAAGTCATATTTATTTGTATAGCCCCTAATCACAAGGGGTCTCAAAGGGCTGCACAGATCACAGATATTGCAATTCACAGACTATTATTACACTATCCCCTGATCTAAAACCTACATGAGGGCAAGGAAAAACTCAAAAACCTCAACATGAGGAAAATGAAGACACCTTGAGAAGGGACCGCAAATAAGGTCATCCCACATCCAGGATGAGCAGGCAGCAATGGATGTTGCAATAACTAATAATACACAGATATTGTCAACATAAAATATAGGTCATTTATAAGCTATAGAATAGAAGTGTTATTTAAGCCTAGATTTAAACAGTTCCACTGAGGTTACCGATCGAATCTCGGGGGGAAGAGCATTCCAAAGCACCGGGGCCTGAATGAAGAACGCTCGTGAATATCCATCCATTATTTGCACCGCTTATCCTCAGTAGGGTCGCGGGGGTGCTGGAGTCCATCCCAGCTATCTTCGGGCAGTGGGCAGGGGACACCCCCAGGGCACACAGGGACAGACAACCATCCACTTGCTCATTCACACCTAGCGACAATTTGGACCAAACAATTAACCTGACACTCATGTCTTTGGAATGTGGGAGGAAAACGAAGTGCCCGGAGGAAACCCTATAGAGGCACAGGGAGAACATGCAAACTACACACGGAGAGGCTGCGTTAGCTGGACTCGAACTCTGAACCTCCGCACCGTGTCGCTGCGCGCTAGCCACCGATTCACCGTGCCAACTATATATTTATTTTTTTACACGTTAAAGACCCTGGCTGGGACCCATTTAACCCTGGCTCGTGCCAGAGTTTCTATATGGTATGGGAAACAATGTATCAGACATTTCAGATCTGTGCCACAAATATATTGATTCACACTCGTGGTCAGATAAAATCCGGAGATGTTATTTATTAGTGGGAGGACTTCATTTGTACTGACGTGCATGTCCGACTATTTCCATTTGACCTCATAGTGGCAGTGGATGTTTATTGTTGACTGTAGAAGATACAGTGATCTATATCAAGAAATGCATTTCAAGAATTGAGCTACAAACAAGGGAATACAATGCAGCTGGAATTTCTTAATTCCTTCTACCAATGTGAATGTCAATATTCCCTTCAAGGACTGTCACAGGAATTTGTGATTTTAACATAGTTATAATCTAATTAAAAACAATATTAAGAAATGATATTGTGATTACCAAATTTAAGGGGTTGATTCCTGCCTGTGAGTATTATGTTTTGTATTCTCTTCACTGTTTGTATTTAGGTTTCTAAACTGCCGCAAAGATTCTATGTGATGAGGTGTTGTCAGGTTTTCAATGTAAATCTCTTGATTTTCTGTCTTAAGGTAATTAGCTTGTTTTTATATTACTAAATATAAAAACAACGTTTCTCGTACAAACACACACATAAAGTAACGTTTCAACAATGAGTGTAATTATATCTCTTGTACTTTTATCAATCTTGTATTCTTTTATTTTGAAATCGTGTTCTTGTCTGTACTGATTCCTCTGACGTCAATAAACACTCCCTCTTTCTGTTCGGGACCTCAGCCAAGAAGGGCGTGAGTTTTTTGCTCCCACCATCATGTCGAATTAAACTATATACATGTATTTTATCTTTGCAAATATAGCCACTAAATAGTTTTAATAATGTCTATCCCTGACAGGTGTCAATAGTGCTTCCCCTTGGTGCAAGCAAGGGTCAATCTTTCCAAAAAAAATAAGTGCATTCTGAGGAGCTATCTGGATACTCCTTTTGAATTACTATTGAATTTATTGATTTATTATTAAAAGTAGATTTATCATTCATTAAGCAGAGGTCCGTGAGTTTAGATGCCATTTTTTTGGTTTCCGACCAATACTCTGGGTTATTTCCAAGGAATCGAACTTTGTCCAAATCAGTATATGGCAAAATCGAAAATAAATAAATAAATCCTTCTTTTAAAAATGATGATCAAAACTATCTGCAACATTTACTAATTTAACAATTAAATGCTATCAATCTATATATTGTAATAATATTATCTACCTAACATGTATCTATTATATACCTATGTAATACAAAGCATTTTATTTGACTGATTTTACTACATTCTTTCAAAGTACATATGTTGCAGTTTTCTCAGATATCTTCGTGTGGACATTTAATTAGGAACTAGGAATGAGAAATGAACCTTGCACTTTGTGAACTTTTGCCACATTTAAGACTTCAAACATCAAGATATAAAACTTTCATTTCTTGTGAAGAATCAACAGTAAGTGGGACACAATCATTAAGTGGAACACACTTTATTGGATATTTTAAACTTTTTTAACAAATAAAAAATGAAAAAGTGGGTGTGCAAAATGATTCAGCACCATTGAGTTAATATTTTGTAGCGCCACCTTTTGCTGCGATTACAGCTGCAAGTCACTCGGAGTATGTCTCTAAATACAGTTTTGCACATCGAGAAACTGTTTTTTTTTGCCCATTCTTCCTTGCAAAACAGCTCGAGCTCAGTGAGGTTGAATGGTACATACGTTTTTAGTTCTTTCCACAGATTCTCAATTGGATTGAGGTCTGGACTTTGACTTGGCCATTCTAACACCTTGATATGTTTTTTGGTGAACCATTCCATTGTAGCTTTTGCCTTATGTTTTGGATCATTGTCTTGTTGGAAGACAAATCTCCAACCTAGTCTCAGGTCTTTTGCTGAAACCATCAGGTTCTCTTCCAGAAAGGTCCTGTATTTGGCTTTATCCATCTTCCCATCAATTTTAACCATCTTCCCCGTTCCCTGCTGAAGAAAAGCAGGCCCAAACCATTGGATTCCATTTATCAATGTTAGTCTTTTAGATCAACATTGAATCATTCAGAGATCCTCACTGAACTTCTGGACAGAGTTTGATGCACTGAAAGTAAAGGGGCTGAATAATTTTTGCATACCCACTTTTTCATTTTTTATTTTTTTTTATTTTTTTAAATATCCACTTCAGGATTGTGTCCCACTTATTGTTGATGCTTCACAAGAAATTACCGTTTTATATCTTGATGTTTGAAGTCTGAAATGTGGCAAAAGAAGTTCAAGGGGGCCAAATAGTTTTGCAAGCCTCTGTATGTGGGAAAAGAAACGATATCGAATATTATATGTGCTGGAAATTTTTATAACATCGGACAATATACATACTGTACATACATTATAATAAATTCCACTGGGATGAAAAAGCAGGACAAAATTTGTCCAAATGTGTCTCAAAAGTGTTTTAGAAGATTTCTTCATATTTTACTAGCCAATGAGATTTATTAAGTAGGAAAGGGGGTGGCATCTATTAAGAGAGTGGTATTTTCTTCGAGCAAGGGCTTCATTCATATCACTTTCATTAACAATGTGGTGTGATCTCTCTTCTTATAAAGCCTGAAGGGGAATTTATTTACTCACTCGCACATGAATCACACTTTAAATACATCAAACCGAGTGTTTTATTGCCTCGGTACGTGCTGCTGTTTTGGTTAGCGATTTATTTCAAAACAGCCATTTGTCATTTTGGGGGCCTATTTACCTGCTCTGTATTGTGGACAAACAGGACATCATTGCTGTGTTTTTGACTGGCACTATTAGGGATCAGTATCCAGAAAATTACTCGCGATGCTTTCTTATTGATCTGCCTCTCTGGCTCTTGTCACCTGGAAACGAGGCCAGTTTTCCGGCGGCCCCAATCCATCAGTGAAACGGGGTCTCGCATGCAAATGAAAGCCCTCAATCAATAGCATCAGAATGCCACGTCTCCCATCGGGTGGTTGATATCGTCGCTGTTGTGCGCCCTTATTGCCATCTGGCTAAAAAAAACACAGCCCGCTCAATGTGCCGCGAAAGAATTTATACCGGGGCAACTACGTGCAACAGTCTTTATATTTCCCCACCGAGAACATTTCAAAGAAATCTATCCATCCCTTTTCCCCGGACGGAGCCAGGGGCCACAATCAATACGTCAACTGCTCCGTGCCGCTGACGATTTCTCCTAAAGATTTTCACCCCCAAGTCAGACTTAAAAGGCCTTTTGTTCCAGCACCTGTAACGAAAAGTTGATTTTTTTTCCGTCTGTGAAAGTTTGCCACTTGCTGTGCCGCTGGATAGAACACTTCGCATACGCCGCCTCCTGAATCCTGGTGACTGAGGGGAACTTTGTGAAGGGCAAACATCAAAGACATTTCAATGACGTTTTTTTTCTAACACTTGTTCAAATTTTGTACATGGAGTACTGAAAATGACAGGGTTGCTTTCTAGCACAAAAGCAGTTGCTTTATTGTCTTTTCATAATGAGAATTAAAGCAGAGAAGTTTGGCGACACATGCACTTATCTGGATTTAGGAATTATGACTTCGAAATTACAACAGGGGTGTCCAAAATTTTCAGAAAGCAGGCCAGATTTGGTAAGCCGAAAATGTGTGGGCACCGACTATTCAGACTGGCATTCTTTCAACAGTCTCTAATAAATTCACACTGCGTGAAATGCTTGCAGTTCTTGGAAATCAGCATTGTGACCTTGTAGCTCGCCTTTGTAGCATTTCCATTTGACCCACAGGATCCTTTAAAAAAAGCGTAGCTTGCAGTTGCTTCACTTTTTCTCAGGGTTTGTTTCCAATTAGTTTTTTGTAGTCAGCATATTTCGTCTGGCAGTGCCTCCTGATATGATATTCTTTGAAAACAGCCACAGTCCCTTTGCAATTTAGGCAGATGCAGTTGCTTCAGATTTCGTTGACAAAATACTCCAATTTTCACTTGTCCTGGAAGCGACGACCCTTACAGTCAACTTTCCTTTTTTTATTTACATATCGGAATTGGGGTGGGCTAAGATTCTCACAGAAAGCCAAGGGCAAGGTGGCCAAAGGGCTACTGCCATCATCTCGCAAAATGGAGAATTTTATTTTTTTTGTACAAATGCATTTTTATACTGCGGTAAACATTAGTGGCGGGGCACATGTTATTTTACTGGCGGGCCAGTAAAGTAAAAAAAAATTGACTTTGAACATGCCTAAACTGGAAGGATAAAAAAAGTGAAAATTAAATACCAGCATAAAGGGATCTCTATTTTTTTTGTGGGCCATGTCATGAATCTAAATTATTTTGGTGTTGGTACTTGGCATCGCTGCCGTGGATCCTCCAGGGTTGAGTACTTGGAGTTGCATCAGTATGAATAAAAAAGTTTTAATATTTTAAGTTATAACTCCCTACTTTCTTGGTCGCAATGGAAAATGCAATCAGATTTTTATAAAATTCTATAGATAATTTAAATATTAAAATACCCTAAATCGTCTAAAGACTTGAATGTTTGCTCTTCACGATAATCATTTTCTAATTTTTAGACTCTTCAATCAGATTAATCATCTTTATAAAGGAAAACTAATCGAACAATTATTTTACTTTGGAAAACGATTAACATTTTTGCTCATGTTACAGACCCTTCCGGTAACTCATCCATTTATTAGTGCAATGGAAATTGAAAATATTGTCCTGTTAAAAACATGGTAATCAGGAGTTTTTTAAATAGTTTGATTAAATTATGATGAAATCTCTTTTACAGTCCTCGTTTGTATTTCATAAAGCTTAAAAATAGTGCGAGTTCTTCAAGATATACTAACAAATACGTGTTTTTTTTAACGCTAAAATTGTGGTTTTACTCTTCGCACGTAAAATGGTATCAATATCAGCCCTGGAAAAACACATATGGGTTGTTATCAATATGAATTTTATTATAGTCCCAAAATGGGGATTAGGCTATTAGGACAAAACGACTTGTCATGCATGGTAGCCTGTTGTCCCAACACAATTGAATTCAATATAGTGCCTTTGCATTTAATATGCTAACATGTGCTTGCTTTTTTAAAACTTCGAAGACTTGTCACTCAACGAGAAACTCTAGGATGAAATAATTAGCACCATATTTGCAATTACCACTGCAGGACGCCAAAAAATAGCATGCTAAGAACATAGCAGTCGTCCAAAATCCTTATTCGTCTTAATTGGAACGGAACTGAGATGAATGTCAAGCGGTTTTCTTGACAGGTTCCGAGGTAGAAAACGCAAAACCAGACTTTCAGGATGGAAAAAAATATATATATACGTCAAAACGAGTGCATATCCGAGTAGAAGGCTGCCTGTCATGGTCAGCGTCCGTCGAAAGCTTCGTGTGATGTGTTGCGCGACTGTAAAACGCATTCATCAAGTTGATGGCTGAGATTTTGACGTGCACAACATAGAACTGAAGGGCTTTCTTCGCAGTAATGAATTTCCCTTTTTGAAATAGACCTCAAAAAACACTCGGCCTGAACGCTTTATTTCGTGAAACGCCGGCGACGAGTGGACCGCTGAGCGCCGCAGATTACCCGTGGAAACGTTCACTGCCGACTTCTTTATTTGCCGACGAATCGATGCGGCCGACAGCGAGACGTGATTGATAATGATATTGAGATTGATTGTCTAAATCCCCTCCCGCAGTTCAAAGTCCCCAAACAGATAATATATATACATGCAATTCAGTGCACAGATGGCTCTTGGCAGGAGCTGCCAATAGATAAGTGAAATAGGGCCGGAGTGAAAAGGCCTATCAGTCTCTAAGGGGCTTAAGCTGCAGGATTCCGCAGCTCTACGCGGCGGTAGAAGGAGATAGTCGACATTGGTTTTAAATTACCCCAGATTGCCTCTCGCTCTATGTCTTTGGGGCTGCCGGCAGAAGACGAGATGTTTGTCGAAATGAGTGTCGACTTGGAGGTGGATCCGGCCGACAGTTTTTTTCCAAAGCAGGTTGGGAGACCGCCAATTGGGAGGCATCTTCAAGGAGATCTTGTGGCAATGATAATTACTTTTAAAGACAAAGCAGTGCTGACCAACATTAATCTCGTTCCCCAATAGCAAACCCTGACTTCAGGAGGGCTTGTCACGAGAACAGATTTTGCTGGACGATAATTGGGTTAGTTGTTGCTGGTAATTGATTTTATTGGCAATAATAATGCATTATGCCGTGTCAAACATAATGACCTTTAATTTCCTACAACAATCATATTGCAAACAGTCAGGACCTTTTGACTAGATAACATCCATCCATTATCTGCACCGCTTATACTCAATAGGTTCGCGGGGGTGCTGGAGCCCATCCCAGCCATCCTCTGGCAGTGGGCAGGGGACACCCTGAACTGGTTGCCAGCCAGTCGCAGGGCACACTGGGACAGACAACTCACTCGCCCATTCACACCTAGGAACAAATTGGACCAGCCAATTAAGCTGACATGCATGTTTTTGGAATGCCGATGGAAACCCACGCAAGTACGGGGAGAACATGCAAACTCCACACAGGAGTTTCGATCTCATGCCATCAGAACTGTGCCGCACACGTGCTAACCACTGCGCCGCCGTGCTGCCCACTAGATAACATGTAAACCAATAATGTGACTGGCTTGCTAGTATGCTGGTGTCGTTCACATGACATCAGAGCTCAGGAAGTAAAAGCTGAGACAGATTATCTTCAAAATGCATAATCTCGGAAAATAATTGGCATATACCAATTACATATTATATATATGTAGATAAAGATATATGTAGATAGATAGATGGATAGATATCATGCAAAAAAGCATGTAGGATTTTCTCACTTTTTGTATGGTTTAGCATTTGGGAATCCCTTTAAGTGTTTTTAGGAGTAAATATTTTTAGTCTATGTCACAGGCTGTTAAAATATGTTCTGCGGGACACAACTGGCTCCTAAGTTATATTTTGGACAGCAGTGGTATAGGCAAATACAGCCTATACATCTTTGAGTGTGTAATCTTTGCCTGGCAACCATTTTTAAAGAAGATTACTTCCTAGCAGAACACCAAGTAATCGTCCAATACACAGTACAATGGACAATGGATGGGTGGTTATAGCACATTAGCAAACATCTATCTTGAGTATTGATACTTGCCGAACATGTGATAAAATTAGCTTTTTGTGATTTTCAGATTTTGGTTGATCATACCTTTGTCATCATCAAGCTTTTCCGACGATTAGAACTCATATTCAGTAATAACCTATTTTTTTCCTTGAGTATTGGGGAAGAATCAAGTCAAGTCAAGTCATGTTTATTTATATAGCCCTTAGTTTCAAAGGGCTGCACAGATAAAAGACTATGCAAACTACAGACTATTATGACACCATCCCCTTATATTGTCAACATAAAATATAGGTTATTCATATGCTATAGAATATAATAGAATCCAGCAGAAAATTACTGGGGCAGACCAATTACCATGCTGCCCTGCCAAACTGTTATTTTAAAGAGCTAAATAAATTTTGAAAGTAATTACTGTTTACTTACTCACAACCATAGCAGAGACTGTAAGTGGATTAGAAACATTGGTATAAACCCATCAAGCCAATCACAAACGAATGTCTGAAAAAAAAAAGTTTGACCGCTGAAAACAGAAATGGGGACGGTTTACACCAAAATTGGCCTCGGGCATCGATTCCCTGCAGCGCTAAGCTCGATACTCCGGGGCCGCGAGTTACCCAAACTTCCTCCACTTTCACATTTGCTGCAGGTGCAGCCCAGCGTCAATCAATGGTGGGAAGAAGAAGGAGGGGGGAAGAAGTAAAAGAGAAAAAAAAAACTGGTTCCTAGTGAATAATAGATCCCGGACAGGGAGATCTCAAAAAGAAGGAAGAAGAAAGAGCTCTGTGCAAAATCCCCACTTGCCGCTCCCACCCGACAGCATCCAGACTCGAAAGTCAATGACCCTTCAGCAAGGCACCTCAATCCTCACCAGCTCAGCTAAATCAACACGTCTTTGAAATCCGCCTGAGCTGCGCCACAAACCACGGGTGAAATGCTGATGTCGCTATCGCTAGCTTTACCCTCTTGTCCCACTCTTATTCCTCTTTTCTTTTCTTCCCCTCTGTATCATTCACAGACTCTAATTTGTCAGACAAGATGGTAACAATAGTGGGAATTAGTCCGGAGGGAGGAGTTGGAGCAAAAAGGGAAGAATTACCACGTTTGATCACGGGATAAACAGAAAGATTCTTTTGTTTTGTGGAACAATTACTTAAAGTTGTGTAGCAGAGTGCCGGAAAAGGAAAAAAAATCAAGGTTGGAAGTCATAGAAATAGAAACAGCGAGGCTAATTAGAATACGGCGAGAATGGTGCAAACAATTCTCTGGAGATAAGAATCTGGGTTATCATCGTATGATCATCTAAAAACACAGGAAATATCAACAATCTGCATTTATGTTCTCGGTTATGGCTTTTAATTGACTTTATAACCAATGCTGCCCTCAACTGCCTGTAAACAACCGTTTTTATTTATTAATTATTTATGAATTATAGTCACACCATTAATGATACTTTATCTTACTGGGAGTATTCCAGTATATATATATATATATATATGTATGTATGTATGTATGTATGAGTGTGGAAATGTATCATATTTTAGGTAAAAGTAGTACACATAATGGATTACTTAAAGTCACTGTTCATCTTTCCGACAAAATTTCGTGCTGAGTGATCGGTCAAAAAAAAAAGAAAATTGTCTCCTGTGTGGAGTTTGCATGTTCTTCCTGTGCTTGCGTGGGTTTCCTCCGGGCACTGTGATTTCCACCCACAAGAGGTTAATTGGCATGTCCAAACTGTCCCTAGCTGTGAATGAGCGAGCAAATTGTCTGTCTCTGTGTGCCATGCGACTGACTGGCAACCAGTTCAGGGTACCCCTGCCCACTGCCCACAGACAGCTGAGATGGGCTCCAGCATCCCCGTGACCCTATTGAGGATAAGCGGTGCATATAATGGATGGATGAGATAGCACGATCTCAAATGTAGGAAAAACATACTTATCGAAAAGCCACCTTAGGGGAGTCACCCTTGAATTGACCTAAAAAAAAAGTGATAGAAAATGCTATACTGTAGTAATTGATGAATTACTTGGTAATAAACAATCATCTAAGCATTAGCATCAAAATAATTTCTCTCACTCGCTAACCGCCACTATCCTTTAGTGTTTTTGACACATTTTTATATACTCATGTTTTGGGTACAGGCCACCTTGTTGTTTGTGGATATCATTTATATTTATCCCTGTTGTACAGTTGCTCCATTGTCATAAAAATAAGGAACGCCAAGCATAGTCTTCGCAGGCTAAGAACACCTGAGTAGTTGTGAAAACAGGTTACCAGTAATGGGCCATTGTGATTTTTGAGGAAATGTACAGGCATGAGAAATAATTAGCATCATAAATGTCCGCATGATAAATTCTTCAACAATTATTTTTCATAAGACCCAATAATTTACATAGATTAAAAACCTAGTGCCTTTATAGGAGGCAACTGTTTTAGTGTTTGACTGAGCCTATTTATAACACTTTCTAATCATTAAAACTTAGTAATAACATAACACACTAACAACATGATAATATTACGATAAGTTGCTGTTTCAGAAAGGTATATAAAACTTGTAGCTCTTTGCGCTAATTATCAACAAAAAAGCAGCTCTGTGCTTCAAAAATGTTGGTGAACCATGTACTTGTACATTCAAGTCAAGTCAAGTTTATTTGTGACGCCCCTAATCACAAGGAGTCTCAAAGGGATGCACAGACCGCAGATTATTGCAAACCACAGACTATTAGGACACCATTCCTAATCTAAAACCTACATGAGGGCAAGGAAAAACTCAAAATCCTCAACATGAGGAAATTGAAGAAACCTTGAGAAGGGACCGCAAATGAGGTAATCCCTCTTCCAGGAAGACCAGGTTGCAACGGATTTTGCAATAACAAAAAATAAGCATATATTATCAACCTTAGGGGCCGGTCACACAGCCGTTTGCGGCTGAATCACGGCTAAAATTTTGCGTTTTTTTTTGCCCGTGGTTGCCCGCGATGGAAAATGCGCAAAATTGGCCAACCCGCTGTTCATCGGTGGTATGCCCGCAAAACAGACGCCGGCGACTGTTCCGCTTCCTCATCGCGTCATTTCTGCGTCATTTTCTCGTGTGGACCACGGGTATAAAAGCTGCCGAGCCGGTGTTGTGCCCAAATCCGACTCCTACGCAACACCCCGTGAACGCGCATTCTGCTGCGATCGCTTTTGTTGGAAGCATGCATTGACGTTGGTGACTTTTTCATCCGCGTTAACACATTTTGTAGAATACGATCGCACTTTATTGTTTAAATAAACGCGTTATATAGACTAGGATCTCCCAATTTTTATAATTAGCTTGCTTTATTGTTTTAAAAAGCGTTTTATATAGAATACGATCGCTTTTGTTGGAAGCGCAGCAGAATGCGCGTTCACGCGAGGGGGGGAGGATTTACCGTTCGATTACGTTCACAACAAAAACAAAGACGGAACGGTTTAAGTTGTATTACATTCCCAACAAATGCAAGACGAAGTGGTTTTGGTTATATGTTCGCCATTACATTTCCTAAAAGTGAGATAAAACGAGGTAAAAGTGGTTGTAGTAGCGAGTAGTAAATCTCGGCAGGGATGCAAATCTCGGCAGGGATGCATTTCTCGGATAACACCGGGCTGTAGAAATCATAACCGCTCAAGACACAGTCCCGTGAAGATCAAGATTTCAAGCTATGACATCATTTTTATTTTATTATCTTGAAAAGAAATGTCAAGAAATAAAAATGGATTAAGACGAGGTCACTACGCTGACGGGGATCCATGTTCACCCCCTTGACGTCTCGAGCACAACTGACGTGTGCTCTGCAAATCACGCTGTATATACGTGGAGAAAGGCGTTTGACTGTCACACGCGTAACACGCTAATTTCACGTAATAACACCGCGATACAGGCGCAGAACATGCTATTACCGTGCTCCACCCACGATTACCCGCTGAAATTTCCCGTCCTACCCTGTGTAACCACGCCCTGGCCGCGGCCAGAGCACGTCGTTCCGCGTCATTACCTCGTGTTGACCACGTGTGCGGCGCGCGGTTTAACACGTGCTCAAACTTTTGAGCAGCTCAAAACTTTTTCGCGCGGCCAACCGCGTGTGAATTTCCGACCGCGAGTAAAGCACTGCTGTATCTCGTCTATATGGCGGTCTCAAAACGTCCAACAGCGCCCAACAGCGTCTGCTTCACGGCCAGAAATTTCTGGCCGTGGATCGCGTCCGCCTCACAGGCAGAAATTTCTGGCCGTAATTCAGCCGCAAATGTCTGTGTGACCGGCCCCTTAAATATAGGTTATTCATATGCTATAGAATAGAAGTGTGTTTTAAGCTTAGATTTAAACATTCCACTGAGGTTGCAGATCGAATCCCAGGGGGAAGAGCATTCCTCAACACCGGGGCCCGAATGGAGAACGCTCTCGAACCTGCGGATCTCTTCTTGGCTCACTAGTAGACCAGCATTTTCAGCGCGAAGGCTCTGGACCGGAACATAGGGGGACTTTCATTTGGTTTTATTTTGTAGTTGTAATGTTATCCCTGTGTGTTATCACTCGATAAAATTTAGAATTCAGTTGAAAGAGAAATGACTGATTTTTTCATATAAACTGTACAAAGGCATTTGGATTTGTCTGGAGAGCCGACGCATACGCAGACAGGTGTGAGATGGGGTCAAAGGGTAGCAAATGACGCGGCCTTGACAGATGCATCCAAAGAAATTTCAATCCGAGCGAATGCCGCGCTCACCTGGCCACTTCAAACATGTCAGGGGGCTCTTTGTTTCTTCTGCTTAAAGTGCCATAAATCATCTGAAGGCTTCATCTTCCCGGGTTCAACATTGAAAGCGCCAGGTCTCCTTTTAAATGGACTCCCTGCGCTCAACTCTTGACATCGGCTTCAAACTGGTCCATATACGTGTCTCTGCCTCTTCGCTGGCAAAATAGCATAGCACAATTAAGACCTCTCAGACAGTCAAGCGGCATTAATAAATCACACCAAAGAATAGAATTCCCTGAGTCGCATTAATAGTATTAATTTTTAAATCAAATTATTTTTCATGGGAGGCTGACCTATTTTTCTTTTATTTCAAATCCTCACACATCAGATTAATGATTCGGTTTAAAAGACGGTGACATCGGAATAAAACTATGGTAACGTTATCTAAAGTACACGACCAGATGTTGTCGTTTTTAGTTAAATATACTGTGCTTGTAGAGATTATGTTGAACATTATGAAGACCAGGTAAGAGTCTATCTACAGTACCAATAACAAGTGTCTCCAAATAACAGAAAAATAGTAATACCGAGTATTCAAAATCTTGTTTATTATTTGCAAAAGGGTTACTGACCATTTCTGGTTTTGCACACCAATAACAGTCCAAGAACGCCAATCGCCATATAAATATGTTATGCTAGAGTCTGCAAGGAAGTGAATAAATATCTAAGAATTCATCCACCCATCCATCCATTATCTGCACCGCTTATCCTCAGTAGGGTCGCGGGGGTGCTGGAGCCCATCCCAGCTATCTTCGGGCAGTGGGCAGGGGACAGCCTGAACTGGTTGCCAGTCAGTTGCAGGGCACACAGGGACAGACAATTCAAACTGGCCAATTAACTTAACATACATGTTTTTGGAATGTGGGAGGAAACCGGAGTGCCCGGAGGAAACCCACGCAAGCACGGGGAGAACATGCAAACTCCACACAGGAGGTTCGATCTAATGACCTCAGAACTGTGCCGCACACGCGCTAACCACTGCGCCGCCGTGCTGCCCTCTGAGAATTCTCTGGGTTTTTTTTAACACTTCAGGATGTTACTCTTTTGATCAGGAACCGAACTTAAGTTTTAAATACAGACATGAACAACAGCATGGCTCAAACAACTCAGAGTTCACTCAATGGCAGATCTTAGTAATGGTTTACTAAAAAGTGTGAAGTTTATCAACTGTGATCAAGATCAGCTTTTTTTGTATAAAATGAAAGCATCAGGATGGATTTTTTTTGTGGTGCCCCGGGTATTCACATTTGTAATATTAACCCCCATAAATCTCATCATGGATTACCAAAAACAAATACTTTCAGAGTAAATTCATGCAGTCTATTAAAACCCCTCAAATCCAAATTGATCCTTAATGCTTCTGGGCAGTCTTGCATCTGTCAAATGTAATCCTTCATATCTGCGAGGAAAAACGTGACTGCAAAGGTCACGCCACTCATAATAATAATCATACATTTGAGATCATTCGTCTATTCTCAGTCAGGTTTCATTTCAAGGTCTCATCTTGACCGTCTTAGAGGCCAGTTGGGCTTCTATCAGTTTGGCCGGAGGCAGAAAATCAATCAGGGAATATGTGAGGGGGGGCATAAGTGTTTTTTTTGCACTCCTAAAGTGACCCGCTGTCATATATCGCAACGTCAAGGACGTGAATGACGTTTCCACAAAGCACGATATGAATATATCGAATTATCTATTTATCTATCTACGTTGCTCATATCCCTCAAGAGGGGCGACCGACAGCAAGACAAACACATACAATAACAAAGAAAATAAAAGGGGAAAAAATAGCAAAAAAAACACACACAAAAATTTTTGGACCATAGCCAACCCAATTGCCCAAATACCCAAACAAGTTAGGCACCTCGGCACCGAAGTTGGTCATGCTTTCATCCCTCCAGATGAAATGGGACACCAGAAAGCGGCCATGTCACTCAGGTCAGGGTGACACAACACACTCTTTTGTTCAACAGCAGGGCCCGACAGCTTTCACTGGTTTACCCCTGCCGCATCATACGGGTGCCCAGCCCATCCTTGAGAACGCGTTCACAATCCCACTATCCTTTCACAACACCTCTCCACTCCTTTCTATCACCAACAAGAGCTCTAAGTTCCACTATATTTAGACCCCTTTCCTGCAGTGCACTCATAACACCTTCGATGACAGCAAGGCATCGAATTATAGTGCAGTTAAAGATTATTCATGTCATACAAGAGGTTTGAACCATAATAGTGGGTATGTTTACATGCAGGAAATAATCCAATTGGAAATTGAATATTGCCAGTATTCCGATTATGTAAAGCCATGTAAACGTGCAGAAATCTGATAAAGGTCTTGGTTCGACCATAAGTATTTTGATTGAAGAACGCAGAGCAGGTGTCCAGTCACACTAAGGAATGAGACGCTATGATATGAATTGCCTAATCGTCGTCGGAGATCTCAAGTCAAGGGATGCTGGCCAATTGACGTGAATCTTGGCTGTCCGAAACGTTCCTCCGTACTGCGGGAAAAATTTGTTGTTTTTTGGTTTTGTATTGGCTTGAATCTTGGCTGCCCAAAGAATGCGGGAAGTACAGTTGTTTTTTTCGTTGGTAATTTAAAAAAAAATATTAACCAGTGATAACTGAAGCGCAAAATTGATTAAATTAATAAATCTTTACGGATACAGCATACAGTTGGTTGGTTGGTTGGTTGGTTGGATTTCTTATCTTATTGGATCATAGGGCACCATATTCTGTAGTGTGTCATGGACAAGTCCAGCCTGGGGGCGCCCATCCCCTGTGCAAAGGGTTTGTCCTTTGGTTTCACTTAATACTAAAATGCAAGTGTGAACAATCAGTAATTGACTTTTGGGAAGAGATGTAAAACATTTTCACCTCTTTCACAATGTCTAAATAATAGCAAAAGTAAAATACACAGTTGCAGAGGTTTTAGAACTGTAAACTGGTCATCTCCAAATGGCAACTTTAGGAAACGCCGCAACATACGCTTATACAAATGTGTAAAATACAATGTTTAGTTTTTGAGATTGTTCATCAAATTAAAAAAAGACTGGGACTCGTTATGGCTTCATGCTATTGTATCAGCTGTTTTCCAGCAAAGATGCCCATGCTACAATCTTCTGCAGGCATGTGATTGCAAAAAAAAAAAAAAAAAGAAATTAGGCGGGAATAAGAATCTCCCATTCCTGTGTGTTTCAACTTAGATTACTTAAAGAGCACTTGCAGTGATTCTTTCAGCCTGGGACAAAACATCAATGTGTTGCCTTTCAAAAGAGACCAAAACAGTCCATTGTCTCCTAACGGTTCAAGAACAGCATTTAATTCATTTTGGGTACGTCTTGGATTTTAGGCACATTTTACTGAATGGTTTGATTGTCAAATAATTGTAAAAAATAATAATAATCTCATCTCATCTCATTAGCTACACCGCTTATCCTCAGTAGGGTCGCCGGGGTGCTGGAGCCCATCCCAGCAATCATCAGGCAGTGGGCAGGGGACACCCTGAACTGGTTGCCAGCCAATGGCAGGGCACACAGGGACAGACAACTCATTCGCTCATTCACACCTAGGGACAATTTGGACCGGCCAATTTACCTGAAATGCATGTTTTTGGAACGTGGGAGGAAACCGGAGTGCCCGGAGGAAACCCACGCAAGCACGGGGAGAACATACAAACTCCGCACAGGAAGTCTGGAGCTGGATTTGAACCCACGAAGGAGGTTCCCATGACATGAACCGCACAAG
This sequence comes from Urocampus carinirostris, assembly GCF_059441175.1. Lineage (NCBI taxonomy): Eukaryota > Metazoa > Chordata > Actinopteri > Syngnathiformes > Syngnathidae > Urocampus > Urocampus carinirostris. The sequence continues at coordinate 68,027,001 of NC_142349.1, read as the reverse complement.
CACTAACCACTGCGCCGCCGTGCTGCCCAAAAATAATAATAATGGATTCATGAATTTTGCTTATCACGGATCCTTTGTGGAACTTAATCACTACGATAAACAAGGGTACACTGCATAAAGACGATGGCCCTGTATTTACTTGATCTCTCTTCACAAAAAGTAAAAATTCTTCTCGATTCTCTCACAGACTCACTGGGTACATATCGTTAACCTTGAGTTCCTGTATTGCTGACATGTACAAACAGATGCGCTCTGGGTCAGTGGCACCCATGGCTAATTACTGCCTGAGACAACGACAGAGCCGCTTAGACGAGCGTGTGACGGAACAACCGGCAAATATTTGCGACAGCAGCCGAGCCGAAAGAAACGACAAGATATCGGCGCGATTCCTCGCTCTCGGAGCCATCGCGTCGCCTGCGTAACATGGAAAGAAATGCGGGACAACAAGTCGAGAATTGAAATGCTGGCTCGGCTGAAGAACGAAAAAAGAAACACCGTGACAGAATAAATAGGACCTCTTTTTTCTTTTTTTTTACATGAAGATTTCAAGGGATACACATGAGAAATCTGCAGCAATTTGTCAGACTGACAAGAGTATTGCAACAATTGCATTAGGCCTGGCTATGGGCCACCAAGCCGTCTAACGTTCTTTTTTGAATTAAGCCATCTAACATGAGCGTTTTATACCTGGCAAATGAAAAAAAAAAAACTGACCTAATAAAAATGTGAATTTGCCATCATGCCAGGAGGGGTTTAAGAAATACAAACTTCATTTAATGTCAGCAAAATTTTGACACGTTATTTTTTATGACAACCTCGAATTCTTAAATTTTGCCCCAATAAAAGCTACAAAAATCACTTTATTTTCCTCATGTTGAGGTTTTTGAGTTTTTCCTTGCCCTCATGTAGGGAAAAAAATAAAAAAAATGAATAAATAAATGTTTAAGTGGATAGTATACAGTATTTTTGTTAAACAAATGCTTGAGCCTTTAAAAATTAGATTGTACTTTGGTTTCTGTGTATAATAGTGTATTTAGTTGTATATTTGTATTTTTTTTTTTTTTTTTTAAGAAATTATTCTATTTCACTTATTTCGCCTAACATGGGTTCCTTTGGAAATATTCCCGCGATAAAGAAAGGTACATTGAACATTAAAGGTGGGTTCTGGGGATTTGAAAACATAAGGCTGCAATTATGATTGCAAAAACCAGGAGATGGCGGCAGAGTAACACACGGTTTTTGTGCATTTCTTAGAAGCGTTCCGATAAACTCTTCTTTACTTATCTTCTTGGGGGTTTGTTCCCTCCCGAACTGCCCTGATAAAACCAAGATAAAACCAGATAGGCACAATGGAAAACAAAACATCAGGTCTTTTTGAACTCAGTTGGGGATGGTTAACACATACTTAATAGAGAAAATATTTAACGTTCAACTGTCCAAGGACACCTCAAACTAGGTACCCCACCTTTAAGTATAGAGTATCTACGCCTCTAGCTAGGAGACATGGCTAGTGGTTAGCATTTGTCCATATTTCAAGAGAAAGCCACAACAAAAACTACTATTGGTGCTTGTTTGTTTATAAAATCCTAACTTTGAGTGTTTAAACTGATATTTGGGGTACCGGTCTAAAACAAGAAAGACTCTCCTTAAGACAAAAGACAGAGAATTATCTTACTGTGAATCAAAATAACATTCATAACCAAGTGCTTGTTTAAAATGGGACCATTTATTGTGTTAATAGCCCAACAATCAAGCTGACACGCGGACTTCCTGAATTTAAAATGCTTCAGTCCCATCTGAATTCCTTTCTTCTTCTTTTTTACACTTCGAACGAGACCTTAATGATGTGACCTGAAGTGAGAGGAGGACAATGGACGCCTGCCAGCTTGCCTTATCTCTTTTCTCGCACAACTGCTCTGCCTCATTGCAGCTGAGCAACTCGGCCTTTTCGGACGAGACATTCTCGGTATTGCCAAAGCTTCACAAAAGGGTAAGAAGAATAGGAGACGGCACGGTTATCTCCACCAATCTCTGGTGGCTATTTTTCTCCTCTTTATCCGCCTGTCAACCGATTGTCTGGAGTTTCCACAGCCTTCCTTGCATCCTCTTTAATTGAATTAGCTTCTTTGACCTTGACAACCTTAAGTTTGCTCTCCTGGTACATCGGTACCTCTTTATACGAACACCTCTAAATATGAAAATTTGGATGCACGAGTTTTTATTTGGAAGAAAAATATTGCTCTACGTAAGAGGATAAATCCAAGCTACGAGCAGTCCCAGAGGCTACCACTAGAGGCCGCTAACAGCTTGAGACTGCTCACCACCAGCGTTCCAGTTTGCGCAAGCAAAAAGGCGAAACAGGTAGAAAAAAAGTGCGTAAATGTTGAATTGAATTTAGAGAAACTTTAATTTTAAATGTACAGTAGGTCCTAATGTATAACAGTATCTTGATGTTATACCTGTCAACAGCATCCAATTGCTCCCTGTATTATTGTTGAAATTCCCTTTATTAAGAGATAATAAGTCCGACAAACACAACCTGGCCCCTGTTTACTCACAGCAAATAGAGTATGTAGAATACTGTGACAAGATTATCAATTTACGAATGTCGACGTCAGATTAGTTTCGAAATGGGCAAGACAAGCCAGTCTTTTACAATTTTTTGTGTACCGTATAAACATTGTTGTTCAAGCGTACAAAATTTGAAATGATCCACAAAGAGTATAAAATACATGGAAAACGCATGAACTCGTCACTTTTATATTGTCTGTATCAGTTTTCATTCATCACTTTCTTGGTCCTTTTAGCTGGACTCGCAAAACCATCACTTTGTACAGGTCTTTTTTTTCTCCTCAGACATTTTACGATTTCCCTTTCCAAAACTCATGACTAAGGTCACGAAAACGAGTTGCAATGAAATGTGATTAATAAGAAGCGATCAAAACAAACTTTCTGAGGGATACAGGTACTCTACCGGTGTAACCAAGGGCACAGAAGCAGGTGCCTAATGGCTGGAGACGCATGTGCAAACTGGACCAAGGTGATGCTGGTGCGCAGGTCTATAGTTGTAGCCTCTGGGACTGCTCGTGAACTGGATTTTCCTTCGTGAAGCTAGCAAGAATGTTAAAAAAATCTTCTGGATAGAAATTTTCGTGTGTAGAGGTTCTTGTATAAAGAGGTACTTGTCATGATTACCGATGTGATTCACCTGTGCCCGCTCCTTGGCGCCAACTGCCTCGGACTCTGATTGGCTCCTTGTCCCTATTTATACCCTCTATCTGTCCCCTTATGTCAGTCCGTCTGCGAATCCCAGTTAACACTAGGCAAGCCTTTTTCGACCCTGACTCCCACCTGTTTTTTCCTCCCGTCTGTCCCACCGGCTTCGAGCCGTTTTTGATCCTGACCAAGTCTACTCTCCGTCCCGGCTTTCGACCTTTTGTCCTCGACCACATCTACTCTCCCTTCCTGGCTTACGACTCGCCTACGACCCTGATCACGTTTTTGCTCTCCTGCTACTAATCCGTTTTTCCATTCGCTCGCCACGGAAGACCCACTTCCGCGTCGAGAGCGACCTGCTTCCCGCGTCCAGCAATCATCGGATCGTAATGTAATGTAATGGTCTTCATTTATATAGCGCTTTTCAAGTCAATGTAGATCTTCCAAAGCGCTTTACAGTGTTAATCATACTTTTCCCTTTTACACACTAACTAACAATAATAAAGCCAAAAGAATACAATATACAAATACCCAGTGTGACGTGGGCATTTGCACGTCACACTGGGTATTTGTATATTGTATTCTTTTGGCTTTATTATTGTACTGTTCTCAGCTCAGGGATGCTGCTGGAAATGTGAATTTCCCTTCGGGGATGAATAAAGTATCTATCTATCTATCTATCTATCTATCTATCTAACCGATAGCAGCGTCAGCCATGGAAGGTAACTACCTGCTATCGGGGGCATTAGGGATTCAGTGTCTTGCCCAAAGACACTTTGACACAAAACACGGAGGAGCCGGGAATCGAACCTCTTGATCCCAAGACGAGCGCTCTACCTCCTGATCCAATGCCGCCCCAAATCGTGGGTGAAACCCTTCCTCTTTCCTTTAATAAAACTTAGACACGTAACGCAAATGGGTCCTGTCTCCGTTCTGGTCCTGACAGGTACCTCTGTGTTTCAGATAAGGAAAATGTGCTTGTTACACAAGCAATCTGAGCTATGAGCACGATGCTGGAACGAATTAAACGTTGTATAAACTGGTACTTGTGTGACAGAGGCAAAACAACAACACCAAAATGTTACTTTTCCTTTATCTCCGGTCACGTGCCATTCCACTTCCATTTTTCGGGGCAGGGAAAGGGGGAGATCGGCATTCAACGACATGCGCCGCGAATCGGAGCGACGTGTCGCGTCGTTCCGCTGACAAGTGACGAGCGGCGATGCATCCGGGCCGGCTGCCAGCACGCCGGGGTAGGAAGAGCCGGGGGCGAGGTGGAGGAGGAAGACGGGAAGAAAAGGGTGCGAGAGGGCGGGGGGGGTCTTCAAGGAGACAGAGGTTTACCAGTGACTGACTGCCTCCGTCGTCAAAGTCTCCTAAGTGTCATGTGCAAAAACGTGACAGTCGAGCGGCATCGATTTGTGGGCTAATCCGTGTGACGGCCCGCGGTCATGAGTATCATCTGATAGCAACGCAGCTTCATGCAATCCATGATATGGTTCAGGGTTAAAAAAAAAAAAAAGCTGTGTCGCAAACACTCAAAACCGAAAAAAGGTGAACAGCTATGCAGTCAATAAATAAGACTTAAATTAACATAAGTTAACTAATGTTGAGGCATCACAAAAAACAAACCAAGAACATGGCAATAGCAAGTCAAGGTATGTTTTATTGTTAATCTGCAGATAAATGCATGCAGAGTGATATCACGCACATGGTTGCGGTTTTGTTTTATTCAAGGATGAAAATGGTGAAAGAAAGAAAAGGACCCATTCAAATCCATCCATCCATCCATTATCTGCACCGCTTATCCTCAGTAGGGTCACCGGGGTGCTGGAGCCCATTCCAGCTATCTTCGGGAAGTGGGCAGGGGACACCCTGAACTGGTTGCCAGCCAGTCGCAGGGCACACAGGGACAGACAACTCGCTCGCTCATTCATTCACACCTAGGGACGATTTGGACCGGCAAATTCACCTGAAATGCATGTTTTTGGAATGTGGGAGGAAATGCCCGGAGGAAACCCACGCAAGCACGGGCAGAACATACAAACTCCGCACAGGAAGTCCGGTAGCTGGATTTGAACCCATGACCTCAGAACTGTGCCACACACGCGCTAACCACTGCCCCGCCGTGCTCATTCAAATACAGTGAATGCCAAATCAAATCCCCAAAAAGATGAAAAATGAAGAGTTTATTCGATCGCATCAAAGAGAGTAATGTCATTGCATGTGCAAAACAAGCAGATTGACAGAGGCTGCAATGATGATTTCAGCCAGAAGATGGCGTCAGCAAGTACAATATTTTGAAGTCACGGACACCACTGCGGCCTTCTTATTTTCTTTTTCTTCAAATAATCACCTTTATTTTGTTCTGTGTAAATAACCGAGTAATACTTGAGAAAACGGCAAACATATAACACGAAAAAAATTAGGGAGTCAGAGGAAAACAGCTCAGCTGAAAACATAACTCTTCACAAGTCCCCGCCCATTGTTCCTAGCTAATGAGTTCTCTCAAAACGTCTCTCCAAAAGATAAGCTAAAAGCGTATAGGCAGAAAGGCATAAGGCATAAAAGCATAAGGGGCCATCTTAACTCAGATGGGCATTGTTCAACGTTCAACCTTTAAGCCTGTGGCTGAAAATCCAGTATGGCTTGTGCAAAGCCAAAATTGAGTATTGTTCTTAAATTGGCGCATGCAACTTTTTATCAAATGCGTTCTGTAGTCCAGAATTGATGGTAGTATTTTTATTAGAATTATTGTTATGATGATTATTGTTACAGAGACCAATTAGTGCCGATACCCACTTTATTTTACCAGGACCAAAACCATTTGAAGGTAGTGGCCATTTTAAAACCAGGATCTAAAAAATACTTAGAGGTATAACAAATTCCAATTAAATCGATACATTTTTAAAGAAAAAAAAAATTTTGGGAATTGTTTTTTTTTTTTCTTTAACAAGTAATTTATTTTATGTGGGAAGGTATTTTTACATAAGATTTTATTCTCTAGCATCTAAATTCATAACTGCTATGGTATTAGTGTCTGAAAAATGGGGTGTCAAACATCAATTAGTTTGCTTGAGAATACTCTTTTTACCAGGCAATTACTTTACAATGGATGTATACAGCAATTCATGTACACGCGGACATTTACAATCTGAGTGCAGTAAACTACATTTGCCAGTATGTACAATTGTGTTGTATGATACGACAAACAGGGAAAGGAAAACAATAATTAGGAATGTATATACCGTATTTTCCGCACTATAGGGCGCACCGGGTTATAGGGCGCACCCCCAAAAAATAGTTTTTGGTCCTATATCTTCCATAGATAAGGCGCACCGGATTATAAGGCGCTACAATGGGAACGTCGACAAAACAGTCAGATGATTCAGTCCAACTGATTACCCCCTTAACATTCCCAAAGCTTGCAAAGAAGCAAATACGTGTCGTAGACACGTGCGGATGCGGTGTCCGTACGATGTCACTCAAATGCATCGTTTCAAATATCATTCGGAAGGTTAAAGTTTTGGGATTCAAGAAATGCCAAACATTTCTATTTTATTTTTTGCTCGCAACTTTACTGTGCATATGACAATAAACACTTGGAATTGAGTTGAATTCACTCAACTCATCACAGCAACATCAAGATCGTTCTAAAACAAGATACCGGGAAAATATAAAGCCGCATAGCTCACCTAAGTTCTCACGTTCAATAATGATACGCAATCATGGTCTTCTTACAACCGTGAGTGTAGTAAATCCAGGAGAGTAAATTATTTGCAAATACAGACTAATAAAACATGTTCCTTTATGGTGTACTTTAGCAAGCTTGCTAAGCTTGCTACGCCATTGCTAAACACGGCCAATTGCAGGGTTTGTTTTGGCCATCTAGCCAATCCGAGGCTCCGAATAACTTGAGCCAAAAGCGATCGATTTAACTGATGATTGACACATCTTTTTCGGCCAATTGCAGGGTTTGTTTTGGCCCTCTAGCCAATCCGAGGCTCTGAATAACTTCAGCCAATAGCGATCGATTCAACGGATGATTGATACATCTTTTTCGGCCAATTGCAGGGTTTGTTTTGGCGCTCTAGCCAATCCGAGGCTCCGAATAACTTCAGCCAATAGTGATCGATTCAAATGATGATTGACACATTGGTTAGCCAATGAAACGCCGGTATATAAATCCGAGCATTCACCGCAGACTACTCCACGTTCGGGGGAAAATCGAGTCGGCGGCTGTTGCGTAAGTTGCGAGACCTGGTGATTTAATGTTGATCCATAAATAAGACGCACTGTATTATAAGGCGCATGGTCAGCTTTGGAAAAAAATTAAGACTTTTAGGTGCGCCTAATAGTGCGGAAAATACGGTAGTTTGAAAATCAGTTGATTAAAAGTGTCGCGGATGTCGTTGCAGGAACACAGAACTACACAATAGTAAAAAAAGGTAGTTTGATACTAAAATTGAATTGATGGCAATGTCAAGTTCCAGAAACTCTGGAGCTTTACCATCCTTTATGATAATACAAACATCATGAGTTACACTTTGGACAATCCCTGCAACTGATCATTCTCGCTGCCTTAATATTAAGAGATAATAAACCTGAAATTTTATAACACAGAAAATTACTAGACTAAGTGAAGTTAGTCTTCACAACCATGAATTAATGTATTGTAAATGAAAAGATAGCGGGCTTTCAAAATTTCCATTATATATAACAGTGTCTGAAACAACGCCTGCCCGAACGCCCGCGGCGTGCATCTTTTAAGTCTGGCGTACAACTTTTCAAAATGTCTCCGCCCGGGTGGCCGACAACTTTTTCTTCAAATCAAATGTTTTCTTTATTCCGATTTCGAAATCTTTGTTTATTTGGGAAATGTCGGTTCGTTTGGCAATTTGTATACTCTGCACCCAATCAGAAGCCTGCATCGAATAACTTCGTCCTTCTGGACTTTCCAGAGCGCTATAAGGTTGTGCATTTGCATATCATTTTCCAAAGTAGACAACATAGAGAACACAAGAAAAAAGGAGACGTGACAAGGAATCAAGCCAAAACCTCTGCCCCAGAAGAAATACTCAAAAGAAGCTAACAAAATGTATGACGCTACAAAACGTAAACATACATTAAAAGCATCGTAGAACGAGGAGTTCACGTGGCTTGTAGAAGACGACGCAACGCAAACATTGCATGAATAAAGATGAGTATATACAGGTACATACTGATGGCAGATGGAAAACAGCAATGTCATATACTAGCAATGAATGTTATAAGTAGATTTATAACAAATTTAATTTTAAAGTGTTCTGTGTTCGGGCACGAGTGAGGGTAGGATGGAACGGGAGATCGACAGACAGGTCGGTGCAGCGTCTGCCATCATTCGGACCCTGTACCGGTCCGTCGTGGTGAAGAGGGAGCTGAGCCGAAAGGCAAAGCTCTCGATCTACCGGTCGATCTACGTTCCTACCCTCACCTATGATCATGAACTTTGGGTAATGACCGAAGGAACACGATCCCGGATACAAGTGAGTTTCCTCCGCAGGGTGTCTGGGTTCTCCCTTAGAGACAAGGTGAGAAGCTCAGTCATCCGGGAGGGACTCTGTGTAGAGCCACTGCTCCTCCGCAGTGAGAGGAGCCAGTTGAGGTGGCTCGGGCATCTGATAAGGATGCCTCCTGGACGCCTCCCTCGGGAGGAGTTCCGTGCATGTCCCACCGGCAGGAGGCCCCGGGGGCGACCCAGGACACGCTGGGGAGACTATGTCTCTCGGCTGGCTTGGGAACGCCTCGGGATCCCGTCGGATGAGCTGCAGGAGGTGGCTGGGGAGAGGTACGTCTGGGCTTCCCTTTAAAGGCTGCTGCCCCCGCGACCCGACCTCCGATAAGCGGAAGATAAAGCATGGATGGATGAATGGATGTTCTGTTATATATTCTGATTATTAATCCTTAATACTTTGGGTTTTTTTGCGATAAGTCGTCTTATTGTGTTTCAAGTTGTGAAAAATGGGGCAGGCAACTTTATGGCTGGGCAGGCAACTTCTCAGATTTGTCTGCCCTTGTGTCCGGTAACTTTTTGTCATGAGTTTCAGACACTGTATATAATATTGTGATTATTATGAAGGTTTATCATAGATAGATTTCGCTTTAGTTTACCAATTTAACCGCTGTCGCCCGTCCACACAAGATTAGAGTCCAACTCTCTGGCGTCAAGGTCAGACAGGTAACAGAAACTTGACTTTCCCTCGCTAGGGCGAAAGCAAAACACACAGCAGCCATAAATAAACACTAATTGGTAGCTAATTTTCTTAGCTCCTGCCTTGCTTGATTCACCGCCTTTGGGCTTGCTGATGAGTTATTCATGGCCGTGGCAAAACAGCTTCATGTAGACCCCTACGAGGCGGCGCACATTCATTACGGTATCACGTTGCGTGAATCCGGGCACCGACGGCTGGTATTAGAATAATATGCATATTGGGTCCTCTCCCTTTCTTTTCCCCGAGCGTTTGGCAGGCCGCAATAGCGCTTCCGCTGGCAAGCACTGAGAGGGATGCGGTGGCCCTCGTGGCTGACAAAACCTCCTTGTTTTGAGGGAGTCATGGGGAAGAGGCAACAGGGGATTAGGTTGGTGGTGGTCACACCGGCGGGGGATGCGCAGGGAGTCGTCTGTTCCTCGTTTCTGGGAGGGCTTGCGGGCAGTTCATGCACGTTAGGCTGAGGGAGCGCTTATTTATCACCGGAAAACCAAGAAGTGAGGGTGTTTGTACCCCTTTGACGGTGCCATGAAAGCATGGTCTTTTCCCAAATGGCACTGTTCTAGCTAGAACAGGGGTGTCGAACTCAATTGAGCTCGGGGGGCCACACTGTAGAATAAGCACCCTTGTTGGGTCTGGACTAGTAGATTAAAAAAGAAAATGGAGAGACAGAGAAAGAGAAAGAGTAAGAGACAAAAAAGAAGGAAGAGAAAGAGAAAAATGAGCAAGACAGGGAGAAAGAAAAAAAGACGGAAAGAGGAACAAAGGAAATAGAGATGTAGAGAGAAAAAGAAAGTGAAACAAAGAAGATTTGAAAGAAAGACGAAGAAAGAAAGAGAAAAGGGAAAGAAAAAAAACGAGAGAGAAAGAAGAAGAGAGAGCAAGAGAAAGAGAAAGAAAGAAAAAGCTAGATAATGACAGCGACAGAGAAAGAAAGTGAGAGAGAGAGAGATAGAAAAGTTAGAGAAAGAAAGATGTCAAGAGAGGAAAATACAGGGAAAGACAAAATGAAAAGAAGAAAAGACAGAAATATCCCAAGAGCCAAGAAGAGATCCGCAGGCCCGAGAGCGTTCTCCATTCGGGCCCCGGTACTGTGGAATGCTCTTCCCCCCTGAGATGAGACTGCAACCTCAGTGGAAATGCTTAAATCTAGACTTAAAACACACTTCTACTCTATAGCATAAGAGTAACCTAAATATTATGTTGATAATTTGCGTATTATTTGCCGTCATGTAGGTTTTAGATGAGGGCATGGTGTCATAATAGTCTGTAGTTTGCAAGTATTTAATCTGTTCAGCCCTTTGAGACAATTTGTGATTAAGGACGTCACAAATAAACAGGACTTGACTTAAAATAGAAAAAGAGAAATACACGTATAGTTGTTTTGGGAATGGTGCCTGGCTTTGGCGACATCAAGTGGACATATGTAAGACTGCAGGGAGTTGATTGCCCCCCTTTTTTTTGCGGTTCTCTCAGCATTGTTTTGCGGGCCTGAAGAACCATATATTTGACACCCCTGACCAAGAAAGTCCAGTTACAAAACATAATAATAAAGCTGTGTCTGAGACGAGTTTTATCAGGAATATTATTCTAAAACTCTTTTTTTTCCTCTCTTTTTCATCTTCTAGGGTCAACGTTAAGAAGAGGGGCTATAGAAATGTATCTGTGTACTTTGTGAAAGGTAGTCCGGATGAATAGCAAAGAAGGGCAACTCAAAGACATCCCTATCCTGAGATAATAAGCCCTGCACTTGTGCCATTTTATTTTACATACACATATTACTGTTATTACTGAGCGCTTCCAAAGAGTTGAATGTCACTAGTGCATAAGATGACGCTGTTAAATGGCAGGTGGCTCGTTGTAAGGAAATCATCATCCCGAGTGTTTGGTCTCCGCCTGAGACATTTCGTCCCCAAAGAGGGCCGGTGCAGTGCTTTTAGTATTCCTACCGAGTGCCAACTAAGGTGGGAATCCTGTCACATGCACAGTGCAGTGAGGGTTTTAAATAACATCTTCAGGCTAGCTAGACAATAAAGAAACCTGACAAATCGCTCAAAACTCAGATTTAAAACCTTTGTTAAAATACTAACCCTGTTTGAATATATAACCAAGAAACACTTTGCTTGAGATCTTACACTTGAAATCTATCTACCTATCGAGAGGGGTGACCGACAACAAGACAAACACATACAATAACAAAGAAAATTTAAAAAAGGGGAAAAAGTGCCAAAAAACACGTACAAAAATCTTTGGACCATGGCCAACCTAAATGCCCAAACAAGTTAAGCATCTCCGCACCCAAGTCGGTCATGCTTTCGTCCCTCCAGATGAAACGCCCATGTCACTTGGGTCAGGGTGACAAAACACACTCTTCTGTTTAACAGCAGGGCCCGACAGCTTTCACTGGTTTACCCCTGCCGCATCATACGGGTGCCCTGCCCATCCATTAGGACACGTCTAAACATCCCACTATCCTTTTACAACACCTCTCCACTCATTCCAATCACCAGCAAGAGCTCTAGCTTCCACTACATTTAGACCTCTTTCCTGCAGTGCACTCATAAACTTGCAATATATTCTATAATTTGAAGCATTAACCTCAGTAAAGTTAACTTATTTAAAACACCAACTCTCAATCAATTAAAAACTATACTCTCATTCACTAAAATGACCATTTTTTAGCATGTAATGCAAACAACAACCAATGCCTGAAAACCCAAATGCTGGCTTAACACCTCAAAACGATGTACCAAACAGAAAATTCATCTTAAATTCCAATGGAACTTGTGATTTTTATTCGTAATAATGGTGTATTTTGGCTTGGTGTGACTTATGCTCAAGTGAAATGTATAGTCTGGAATATATGCTAGTAAATATTTAATTCCAACTGTTTTTTCCTTTCCTTTTTAGCACTATTGTAGCACTATTTAGTTACTCTATATAACATGCTAAAGTGGGCATTTGCACGTCACACTGGGTATTTGTATATTGTATTCTTTTGGCTTTATTATTGTATTGTTCTCAGCTCAGGGATGCTGCTGGAAATGTGAATTTCCCTTAGGGGATGAATAAAGTATCTATCTATCTATCTATCTTTTTCCTAGAGTACTACCGTATTTTATTTTTATCCTAAAAATTACTCAAAGTTTCACATTATACACGAGGTTTAACGGTAGTCAATTACCATAATTGAGCAATGATCGATCAATTGAAAAATATCGCCGACTACAAATCACAACAATAGATGCAATGGCCATCGAACCTGGGTGGCGGCGATGACCACAAGACCTATAGATTACATAGGAAAAGGCATTCACAGAGAATGGAGAAAACAAAGTCATCTTGAGAGATATAAATGACGAGGGAAACAACTCTTTGGTATATCATTAAAAAAAAACTGTAAAGGTAATGTCAAGTCAAGTCATGTTTATTTGTGACACCCTTAATCACAAGGAGTCTCAAAGGGCTGCACAGACCACAGATTATTGCAAACCACAGACTATTATGACACCATCCCCTGATCTAAAACCTACATGAGGGCAAGGAAAAACTCAAAAACCTCAACAGAAATGAAGAACCCTTGAGAAGGGTCTTCACATGAGGTAATCCCCCTTCCAGGATGACACGGCTGCAATGGATGTTGCAAAAACAAAGAATAAACATATATTGTCAACCTAAAATATAGGTTATTCATATGCTATAGAATAGAAATGTGTTTTAAGCTTAGATTTAAACATTTCCACTGAGGTTGCAGTTTGAATCTCAGGGGGAAGAGCATTCCCCAGCACCGGGGCCCGAATGGAGAACGCTCTCGAACGAACCTGCGGATCTCTTCTTGGCTCTTGGGATCACTAGTAGACTGGTATTTTCAGAGCGAAGGCTCCGGACCGGAACATAGGGGGATATTAAGTAATTAAGTCCATGCATGATTTTGTATACTACCAAAAGAACCTTAAAATCACATCTTAGGGTAACAAGGAGCCAATGCAGGTTAGCTAAAAACGGGGTCATGTGATCAAACTTTCTTTAAAAGCCTCGCTGCAGCATTATGTACCAGCTGAAGGCTCTTGATTTTTGACTTCGGGAGACCTGAGAGTAGTGCATTACAGTATCGCTGTATCGTGTTCATAGATTACATTGTCAATTAATTATTTTCATAATGGACGCACGCATTTGTTTGTCACTTACAATTCCTGGTTTGAGTTGAGAAAAACTAATACAAAATTTTATACTGATTTGATTAAAAAAATACAAACAATTAAATAATGCATTTAAAGCTTCGCTTTGAGCGTTTAAAATGTTTAACAAACATGTTGATTCCTCCAGTACCTCCAGAAGATGAATACCATGTAAGCAATGAGCAGCCAGCCTTTCTGAACTCTCTAAACGATCTTTTGTACTGTCAATTACACGCAGTTGACTGTCACCGGTTCAGCCTAACACTTGAAGAAAATGGAGCCCATCAGTCTGATTGCAGGCGAGGTGCCGAGTGAAATTATCCTCATTCTAAATTGGACGATCAAAAGTGCGCCTGGCAACATTACAATGCGTTAGCGTCAATCCGGGGTCCGACGGAGCAGAAGCCGGCCTGAAGTTGGGCCCCTGACAAGCAGTGAGCTCGACTGATTGGCGATGGAATATTTCAGTTTGAAGTCGGGGCTACGGCTGTTGATTCAAGAAGCTTGTGTGTACAAGGCCGCCACTCTTGAGTCTTTTGTTTGCGGTGCCATGAAATAAGAGTGACATCTCAGATGGCAAGAAACCAACCTCGACAAATATGACAAAGATATTTCGGGAGGGACCAAGTTCAAAATTGGCTTTCCAATAAAGTGCTCAATTTTCCCCAGTCAAAAAAGTGAGATTGTGATAACATTGCGCTTGTGGAACAAAAATAAAGCCGACTTGGCCATCTTTTCAGATGGATCGAAATGGGTGGATAACTTTTACTGCAACCTGCTGACGACTGAAAAATATTTCACAGTGCTAATAAGCTCTACATGCAAATGTCACCAATATAATATGAATGATATGATCAATTGATAATTAATGAATATTGTTTACCTTGTCTTATTTGTTTATCTAATAAATCAAGAGCCTTCATCAGCCTAACACTTGAAGAAAATGGAGCCCATCAGTCTGATTGCAGGCGAGGTGCCGAGTGAAATTATCCTCATTCTAAATTGGACGATCAAGTGTTAGGCTGAACCGGTGACAGTCAACTGCGTGTAATTGACAGTACAAAAGATCGTCATTTGTTTTCAAACATTACCCTGAACCTAGACAAATGTAATATCACCCATAGTGACTCGGTCAAAAATCTAGGTGTTATATTTGATCCTAATCTGTCGTTTCAGTTACATGTGAAAAATATTACTAGAATAGCTTTCTACCACCTCCGTAATATTGCGAAGATTCGTTCAATGCTGTCCCAATCAGATGCAGAGATTTTAATTCATGCGTTTATTACTTCTCGGCTTGATTACTGTAATGTATTGCTTTCTGGTCTCCCGATGTCTAGCATTAAAAGTTTGCAGCTGGTTCAGAATGCGGCAGCTAGACTTTTGACTAAGACTAAAAAGTTTGAGCATATTACACCTGTATTGGCCAACTTGCACTGGCTCCCAGTCCACTTAAGATGTGACTTTAAGGTTCTCTTATTAACATATAAATGTTTGCATGGGCTTGCACCCTCTTATCTCTCTGATTTGATTTCCCCCTATGTTCCTGCACGGAGTCTGCGCTCGGAAAATGCCGGTCTACTTGTGATTCCGAGAGCCAAGAAGTCTGCGGGCTCGAGAGCGTTCTCCATCCGGGCCCCGGTGCTGTGGAATGCCCTGCCTCTGGAGATAAGATCTGCAACCTCAACGGAAGTTTTTAAATTGAGGCTTAAGACACACTTCTATTCCAAAGCATATGATTGATGCCCACCTCGTATTCTGTTTTGTCCTGTCTTTTTCTGAGGCCTGCCTGGCTGATACGAAGGAGAAGGATGATTTGGGATGGGTCAGCGGACCGGGGTCTGACCTGCAGCATGTCAACCCCTGCATTTACCAGCTGGCGTCGTCGTTGATGTCATGCTCTTTCCGGACATTTTCAACATCTTACCTAGTGTTTACTATTCTGTGTACAGTAATGCTAATTGTAATTCACCCTGTTCAATCCTGGAAGGGGGATTACCACATGTGAGGTCCTTTCTCAAGGTTTCTCTTTTCTCCTCACACTGAGGTTTTTGAGTTTTTCCTTGCCCGCATGCTGGTTTGCTAGTTTAAGATCAGGTAATTGTGTAATTTTGTAACTGTAATCCTGTGCAGTCCTTTGAGACATTTTTGTGATTAAGGGCTATATAAATAAATTTGACTTGACTTGACTTGACTGGTACAAAATGCTGCAGCTAGGCTTTTAACTAAGACAAGAAAGTTTGATCACATTACCCCAATTTTAGCTAACCTGCATTGGCTCCCTGTTAGCTTAAGATGTGATTTTAAGGTTCTGTCGGTAGTATACCAAATCAGGCATGGACTTGCTCCCTCATATCTTCCAGATATAATTTCGCCCTACGTTCCGGTCCGGAGCCTTCGCTCTGAAAATGCTGGTCTACTAGTGATCCCAAGAGCCAAGAAGAGATCCCCAGGTTCGAGAGCGTTCTCCATCCGGGCCTCGGTGCTGTGGAATGCTCTTCCCCCTGAGATTCTGCAACCTCAGTGGAAATGTTCAAATCTAAGCTTAAAAGACACTTTAATTCCATAGCATATGAATAACCTATATTTTAGTATGACAATATCAGGGGATGGTGTCATAATATTCTGTAACAATAGTTTGCAATAGTCTTTGATCTGATCTGATACATCCATTATTAAAATAAATGTTATATGCAGCCCTACATATGACCTTTGTTTCCACTATTAAATAATGTCCTGTTCTTATATAAAGGGATGAAAATAAAGCATATAGATGAATTGAAAACAACAAAAACAATCGACAGGCCTTACCCTAATTTAAAATGTACTCCCTGCTCTGAATCCATTGTGGCATTAAACCTTTTCCCCTGAAACTTATTCTTGGCTTTAAATGACTCAAACCCTTAAACTCCGAATCTTATCTTGGAGCACTGATCCTAGTTGAAAACACTATTAGGAAACCCTAACATAAAAACTGAAGGATTTTATACATTTGACTATATAGGATTTTATACGATTGACTACAAATTACATGTATTGATTTTAATGCGATAAATATTCACTGACTGGGCATTAGTTCAATGTCAGGGCAGGCTGTTCGAAATGCATAATATTTTGTCAAGGAAATTTTGATAACAGGAATTGTGGATTTGCTGACGCAGAACGACAGGCGCTGTTGTGGGAGAGCCACACCTTAGGGCGCGCAAACAACTGCCTGGCACGCCCATGGGAGGAGCCGAGACGCCACCTTGCGGGGAGACGTGAGCCAATAAGAGAAAGGTTAAGAAGTTTAGAAGAAGGCTTCCAACGTCACTTCTTCGGCCGTCTCCTGAGTACGCTTAGTTCTTCTGTTAGGAAAAATAAACAACCGCCCCCGTGTGAAAATGTCGGTTTTCCTGGACATTTTTCTCTCAAGAAACGAGCGTGCATAAATTGTTGGATGAATGTAGGTCGTGTTTGGTTAATGGAGTCA
The DNA here is from genome assembly GCF_059441175.1 of Urocampus carinirostris. Classification (NCBI taxonomy): domain Eukaryota; kingdom Metazoa; phylum Chordata; class Actinopteri; order Syngnathiformes; family Syngnathidae; genus Urocampus; species Urocampus carinirostris. The sequence goes on along the minus strand of NC_142349.1, from coordinate 68,009,887 downwards.
GATAACTAATTGGAACAATTAAGGAAACAGTACATTTCGATAATTAATTCCCAACAAAACCAAACCGTACTTATTAAACTACAATGAGTGGTACCTCTTCATACA